>NW_027516998.1:0-49960 GCF_048772815.1 Callospermophilus lateralis | reverse complement strand
CAAGTTTCAAAGAACTACTACAAACCATGTTGGATTTAGAGTTCCAAATTCATCTATCTATATAGGAGAGATCAGAGTTAAACATAAATATAAAAACTGCTACTGTAAACGAACGCTTAAACCTAGAAGAACAAAATTGGGTGAGCCAAGTGGGACTTGTGTATTTGTCATTACCACCACGTATCATCCAGATTGTTTGAAAAAATATTTGCTGATATTTCGGAAACTCGTAATTTTTTGGAAGCTTGGGAAACCCTCTCAATGAAAGTGCTTTTCCACAGTCTGTGCCTAGGGCTACTTGAAGAGGAAACAAACCATAGAGACAAAACTGAGAACTCCATTATTTTGTCAAGTTTCAAAGAGCTACTACAAACCATGTTGGATTTAGAGTTCGAAATTCATCTATCTATATAGGGGAGAACAGAGTGAAACCTAAAAATAAAAACTGCAACTGTAAACGAACGCTTCAAACTAGAAGAACAAAATTTGGTGAGCCAAGTGGGATTTGTGTACTGATCATTACCACCACGTATCATCAAGATTGGGTAAAAAAAATATTTGCTGGTATTTCGGAAACTCGTTATTTCTTAGAAGCTTGGCAACCCCTCTCAATGAAAGTGCTTTTTTACAGTCTGTTCCTAGGGCTACATGAATAGGAAACAAACCATAGAGACAAAACTGAGAACTCCATTATTTTCTCAAGTTTCAAAGAGCGACTACAAACCATGTTGGATTTAGAGTTCCAAATTCATCTATCTGTATAGGAGAGAACAGAGGGAAACCTAAATATAAAAACGACTACTGTAGACGAACCCTTCCATCTAGAAGAACAAAATTTGGTGAGCCAAGTGGGATTTGTGTCCGATCATTACCACCAAGTATCATCCCAATTCTGTGAAAAAATATTTCCTGGTATTTCGGAAACACGTAATTTCTTGGAAGCTTGGCAACCCCTCTCAATGAAAGTGCTTTTCCACAGTCTGTGCCTAGGGCTACTTGAAGAGGAAACAAACAATTGAGAAAAAACTGAGAACTCCTTTATTTTGTCAAGTTTCAAAGAGCTACTACAAACCATTTTGGATTTAGAGTTCCAAATTCATCTATCTATATAGGAGAGAACAGAGGGAAACCTAAAAATAAAAACTGCTACTGTAAACAAACGCTTCAACCTAGAAGAACAAAATTTGGTGAGCCAAGTGGATTTGTGTACCGATCTTTATGACCTCGTATGATCAAGATTGGGTGAAAAAATATTTGCTGGTATTTCGGAAACTCGTTATTTCTTAGAAGCTTGGCAACCCCTCTCAATGAAAGTGCTTTTCCACATTCTGTGCCTAGGCCTACTTGAATAGGAAACAAACCAGAGACAAAAGTGAGAACTCCTTTATTTTGTCAAGTTTCAAAGAGCTACTACAAACCATGTTGGATTTAGAGTTCCAAATTAATCTATCTATATAGGAGAGGACAAAGGGAAACCTAAAAATAAAAACTGCTACTGTAAACGAACGCTTCAACCTAGAAGAGCAAAATTTGGTGAGCCAAGTGGGATTTGTGTATCGATCATTACCACCTCGTATCATCAAGATTGGGTGAAAAAATATTTGCTGGTATTTCGGAAACTCATAATTTCTTGTAATCTTGGCAACCCCTTTCAATGAAAGTGCTTTTCCACAGTCTCTGCTTAGGGCTACTTGAAGAGGAAACAAATCATAGAGAAAAAACTGAGAATACCTTAATTTTGTCAAGTTTCAAAGAGGTAATACAAACCATGTTGGATTTAGAGGTCCAAATTCATCTATCTATACAGGTGAGAACAGTGGGAAACCTAAATATAAAAACTGCTACTGTAAGCGAACGCTTCAACCTAGAAGAACAAAATTTGGTGAGCCTAGTGGGATTTATGTCCTTGTCATTACCACCACGTATCATTCAGATTGGGTGAAAAAATATTTGGTGGTATTTCGGAAACTCGTAATTTCTTTTAGTCTTGGCAACCCCTTTCAATCAAAGTGCTTTTCCACAGTCTCTGCTTAGGGCTACTTGAAGAGGAAACAAGCCATAGAGAGAAAACTGAGAACTACTTTATTTTGTCAAATTCCAAAGAACTACTACAAACCATGTTGGATTTAGAATTCCAAATTCACCTATCTATATAGGAGAGGACAAAGGGAAACCTAAAAATAAAAACTGCTACTGTAAACGAACGCTTCAAACTAGAAGAGCAAAATTTGGTGAGCCAAGTGGGATTTGTGTACCGATCATTACCACCACGTATCACGAAGATTGGGTGAGAAAATAATTGCCGGTATTTCGGAAACTCGTAATTTCTTGGAAGCTTGGCAACCCCTTTCAATGAAAGTGCTTTTCCACAGTATCTGCTTCCGGCTACTTGAAGAGGAAACAAATCATAGAGACAAAACTGAGAATTCCTTTATTTGGTCAAGTTTCAAAGAGCTACTAGAAACCATATTGAATTTAGAGTACCAAATTCATCTATCTATACAGGAGAGAACAGAGTGAAACCTATATATAAAAACTGCTACTGTAGACGAACGCTTTAACCTAGAGGAACAAAATTTGGTGAGCCAAGTGGGACTTGTGTACTGATCATTACCACCAAGTATCATGAAGATTGGGTGAAAAAAAATTTGCTGGTATTTCAGAAACTCGTTATTTCTTAGAAGTTTGAAAACCCCTCTCAATGAAAGTGCTTTTCCACAGTCTGTGCCTAGGGCTACTTGAAGAGAAAACAAACCATGGAGACAAAACTGAGAACTACTTTATTATGTCAAGTTTCAAAGAGCTACTACAAACCATGTTGGATTTAAGTTCCAAAATCATCTATCTATATAGGAGAGAACAGAGTGAAACCTAAAAATAAAAATTGCAACTGTAAAGGAACGCGTCAACTTTGAAGAACAAAATTTGGTGAGCCAAGTAGGATTTGTGTAGTGATCATTACCACCAGGTGTCATCAAGATCGGTGAAAATAATATTTGCTGGTATTTCGGAAACTCGTAATTTCGTAGAAGCTTTGCAACCCCTCTCAATGAAAGTGCTTTTCACAGTCTGTGCCTAGGGCTACTTGAAGAGGAAACAAACCATAGAGAGAAAACTGAGAACTACTTTAATTTGTCAAGTTTCAAAGAGCTACTACAAACCATGTTGGATTTAGAGTTCCAAATTCATCTATCTATATAGGAGAGAACAGAGTGAAACCTAAATTTAAAAACTGATACTGGAGAGAAACGCTTTAACCTAGAAGAACAAAATTTGGTGAGCCAACTGGGATTTGTGTACTGATCATTACCACCAAATATTATCAAGATTGGGTGAAAAAATATTTGATGGTATTTCGGAAACTAGTTATTTCTTAGACGCTTGGCAACCCCTCTCAATGTAAGTGCCTTTCCACAGTCTGTGCCTAGGGCCACTTGAAGAGGAAACAAACCATAGAGACAAAACTGAGAACTCCTTTATTTTGTCAAGTTTAAAAAAGCTACTACAAACCATGTTGGATTTAGAGTTCCAAATTCATCTATCTATATAGGAGAGAACAGAGGGAACCCTAAAAATATAAACTGCTACTGTAAACGAACGCTTCAACCTAGAAGAACACAATTTGGTGAGCAAGTGGGATTTGTGTACTGATCATTACCACAAAGTATCATCAAGATTGGGTGAAAAAATATTTACTGGTATTTCGGAAACTCGTTATTTCCTAGAAGCTTGGCAACCCCTCTCAATGAAAGTGTTTTTCCACAGTCTGTGCCTAGGGCTACTTGAAGAGGAAACAAATAATAGAGACAAAACTGAGAACTTGTTTATTTTGTCAAGTTTCAGAATGCTACTACAAACCATGTTGGATTTAGAGTTCCAAATTCATCTATCTTTATAGGAGAGAACAGAGGAAACCTAAAAATAAAAACTGCTACTGTAAAGGAACGCTTCAAACTAGAAGAACAAAACTTGGTGAGCTAAGTGGGATATGTGTACTTGTCATTCCACCAAGTATCTTCAAGATTTGGTGAAAAATTATTTGCTGGTATTTCGGAAACTCGTTATTTCTTGGAAGCTTGGCAACCCCTTTAAATGAAAGTGCTTTTCCACAGTCTCTGCTTAGGGCTACTTGAAGAAGAAAACAAACCATAGAGACAAAACGGAGAACTACTTTGCTTTGTCAAGTTTCAAAGAGTTACTACAAACCATGTTGGATTTAGAGTTCCAAATTCATCTATCTATATAGGAGAGAACAGAGTGAAACCTAAATATAAAAACTGCTATTGTAGACGAACGCTTCAACTTCGAAGAACACAATTTGGTGAGCCATGTCGGATTGGTGTACTGATCATTACCACCATGTATCATAAGGATTGGGTGAAAAAATATTTGCTGGTATTTCGGAAACTCGTTATTTCTTAGATGCTTGGCAACCCCTCTCAATGAAAGTGCTTTTCCACAGTCTGTGCCTAGGGCTACTTGAAGAGGGAACAAACCATAGAGACAAAACTGAGAACTCCTTTATTTTGTCAAGTTTCTAAGAGCAACTACAAACCTTGTGGGATTTAGAGTTCCAAATTCATCTATCTATATAAGAAAGAACAGAGTGAAACCTACATATAGAAACTGCTACTGTAGACGAACGTTTCAACCTAGAAGAACACAATTTGGTGAGCCAAGTGGGATTTGTGTACTGATCATTACCACTACGTATCATTAAGATTTGGTGAAAATATATTTGGTATTTTGGAAACTCGTTATTTCTTAGAAGCTTGGCAACCCCTCTCAATGAAAATGCTTTTCCACAGTCTCTTCCAAGGGCTAATTGAAGAGGAAACAAACCATAGAGCCAAAACTGAGAACTACTTTATTTTGTCAAGTTTCAAAGAGCTACTACAAACCATGTTGTATTTAGAGTTCCAAATTCATCTATCTATATAGGAGAGAACAGAGTGAAACCTAAATACAAAAACTACTACTGTAGAGGAACGCTTCAAACTATAAGGTCAAAATTTGGTGAGCCAAGTGGGATTTTTGTACTGATCATTACTACCACGTAGCATCAAGATTGGGTGAAAAAATATTTGCTGTTATTTCTGAAACTCGTTATTTCTTAGAAGGTTGGCAACCCCTCTCATTGAAAGTACTTTTCCACAGTCTGTGCCTAGGGCTACTTGAAGAGGAAACAAAAAATAGAGACAAAACTGAGAACTCCTTTATTTATCAAGTTTCAAAGAGCTACTACAAACCATGTTGAATTTAGAGTTCCAAATTCATCTGTCTATATAGGAGAGAACAGAGTGAAACCTAAAAATAAAAACTGCTACTGTAAACGAACGCTTCACCCTAGAGGAACAAAATTTGATGAGCCAAGTGGAATTTGTGTACTTGTCATTACCACCATGTATCATCCAGATTGGGTAAAAAAATATTTGCTGGTATTTCGGAAATTCGTAATTTCTTGGAAGCTATGCAACCCATTTCCATGAAAGTGGTTTTCCACAGTCTCTGCTTAGGGCTATATGAAGAGGAAACAAACCATAGAGACAAAAGTGAGAACTAATTTTTTTGTAAAGTTTCAAAGAGCTACTACAAACCATGTTGGATTTAGAGTTCCAAATTCATCTATCTATACAGGAGAGAACAGAGGGAAACTTAAATATAAAAACTGCTACTTTAGTCGAACGCTTAAACCTAGAAGAACAAAATTTTTTGAGCTAAGTGGGATTTTTGTACTGATCATTGCCACGAAGTATCAACAAGATTGGGTGAAAAAATATTTGCAGGTATTTCGGAAACTCGTTATTTCTTAGAAGCTTGGCAACCGCTCTCAATGAAAGTGCTTTTCCACAGTCTGTGCCTAGGGCTACTTGAAGAGGAAACAAACCATAGAGACAAAACTGAGAACAACTTTATTTTGTCAAGTTTCAAAGAGCTACTACAAACCATGTTGGATTTAGAGTTCCAAACTCATCTATCTATATATAGAGAACAGAGTGAAACCTAAATATAAAAACTGCTACTGAGAACGAACGCTTCAACCTAGAAGAACACAATTTGGTGAGCCAAGTGGGATTTGTGTACTGATCATTAAGACTACATATTATCAAGATTGGGTGAAAAAATATTTGCTGGTATTTCGGAAACTGGTTATTTCTTAGAAGCTTGGCAATCCCTCTCAATGAAAGTGCTTTTCCACAGTCTGTGCCAAGGGCTAATTGAAGAGGAAAAAAAAAAAAACATACGGACAATCTGAGAACTCTTTTATTTTGTCAAGTTTCAAAGAGCTACTACAAACCATGTTAGATTTAGAGTTCCAAATTCATCTATCTATACAGGAGAGAACAGAGGGAAACTTAAATATAAAAACTGTTACTTTAGATGAACGCTTAAACCTAGAAGAACAAAATTTGGTGAGCCAAGTGGGATTTTTGTACTGGTCATTACCACGAAGTATCAACAAGATTGGGTGAAAAAATATTTGCTGGTATTTCGGAAACTCGTTATTTCTTAGAAGCTTGGCAACCCCTCTCAATGAAAGTGCTTTTCCACAGTCTGTGCCTAGGGCTACTGGAAGAGGAAACAAACCATAGAGACAAAACTGAGAGCTACTTTATTCTGTCAAGTTTCAAAGAGCTACTACAAACCATTCTGGATTTAGAGTTCCAAATTCATCTATCTATATATAGAGAACAGAGTGAAACCTAAATATAAAAACTGCTACTGTAGACGAACTCTTCAACTTAGAAGAACACAATTTGGTGAGCCAAGTGGGATTTGTGTACTGATCATTACCACTACGTATAATCAACATTGGGTGAAAAAAAATTTGCTGTATTTCGGAAACTGGTTATTTCTTAGAAGCTTGGCAACCCCTCTCAATGAAAGTGCTTTTCCACAGTCTGTGCCAAGGCCTAATTGAAGAGGAAACAAACCATACGGACAAAACTGAGAACTCCTTTATTTTGTCACGTTTCAAAGAGCTACTACAATCGATGTTGGATTTAGAGTTCCAAATTCATCTATCTATATAGGGGAAAACAGAGTAAAACCTAAAAATAAATACTGCTAGTATAAACGAATGCTTCAACCTAGCAGAACAAAATTTGGTGAGCCAAATGAGATTTGTGTACTTGTCATTACCACCACGTATCATCCAGATTGGGTGAAAAAATATTTGCTGCTATTTAGGAAACTCGTAATTTCTTGGAAGGTTTGCAACTCATTTCAATGAAAGTGCATTTCCACAGTCTCTGCTTAGGGCTACTTGAAGAGGAAACAAACCATAGAGACAAAACTGAGAAACTTTTTTTTGTAAAGTTTGAAAGAGCTACTACAAACCATGTTGGAGTTAGAGATCCAAATTCATCTATCTATATAGGAGAGAACAGTGTGAAACCTAAAAATAAAAACTGCTACTGTAAACGAACGCTTCACCCTAGAAAAACAAAATTTGGTGAGCCAAGTGGGATTTGTGTACTTGTCATTACCACCACGTATCATCAAGATTGGGTGAAAAAATATTTGCTGGTATTTCGGAAACTCGTTATTTCTTGGAAGCTTGGCAACCCTTTTCAATGAAAGTGCATTTCCACAGTCTGTGCCTAGGGCTACTTGAAGAGGAAACAAAACATAGAGACAAAACTTAGAACTCCTTTATTCTATCACGTTTCAAAGAGCTACTACACACCATGTTGGATTTAGAGTTCCAAATTCATCTATCTATATTGGAGAGAACAGAGTGAAACCTATAAATAAAAACTGCTACTGAAAATGAACGCTTCAACCTAGAAGAACAAAATTTGGTGAGCCAATTGGGACTTGTGTACTGATCATTACCACCAAGTATCATGAAGATTGGGTGAAAAATATTTGCTGGTATTTCGGAAACTCGTTATTTCTTTGAAGCTTGGCAACCCTCTCAATTAAAGTGCTTTTCCAAAGTCTGTGCCTAGGGCTAATTGAAGAGGATACAAACCATAGAGACAAAACTGAGAACTCCTTTATTTTGTCAACTTTCAAAGAGCTACTAAAAACCATGTTGCATTTAGAGTTCCAAATTCATCTATCTATATAGGAAAAAACAGAGTGAAACCTAAATATAAAAACTGGTACTGTAGACGCACGCTTCAACCTAGAAGAACCACATTTGGTGAGCCAAGTTGGACTTGTGTACTGATCATTACCACCAAGTATCATCAAGATTGGGTGAAAAAATATTTGCTGGTATTTCGGAAACTCGTTATTTCTTAGAACCTTGGCAACCAATATCAATGAAAGTGCTTTTCCACAGTCTGTTCCTAGGGCTACTTGAAGAGGAAACAAACCATAGATACAAAACTGAGAACTGCTTTATTTTGTCAAGTTTCAAAGAGCTACTACAAACCATGTTGGATTTAGAGTTCCAAATTCATCTATCTATATAAGAGAGAACAGAGGGAAACCTAAATATAAAAACTACTACTGTAGAGGAACGCTTCAAACTATAATGACAAAATTTGGTGAGCCAAGTGGGATTTGTGTACTGATCATTACCACCACGTAGCATCAAGATTGGGTGAAAAAATATTTGCTGTTATTTCTGAAACTCTTTATTTCTTGGAAGCTTGGCAACCCTTTTCAATGAAAGTGCATTTCCACAGTCTGTGCCTAGGGCTACTTGAAGAGGAAACAAAACAAAGAGAAAAAACTGAGAACTCCTTTATTCTATCACGTTTCAAAGAGCTACTACAAACCATGTTGGATTTAGAGTTCCAAATTCATCTATCTTACAGGAGAGAACAGACGGAAACTTAAATATAAAAACTGCTACTTTAGATGAACGCTTAAACCTAGAAGGACAAAATTTGGTGAGCCAAGTGGGATTTTTGTACTGATCATTACCACGAAGTATCAACAAGATTGGGTGAAAAAATATTTGCTGGTATTTCGGAAACTAGTTATTTCTTAGAAGCTTGGCAACCCCTCTCAATGAAAGTGCTTTTCCACAGTCTGTGCCTAGGGCTACTTGAAGAGGAAACAAACCATAGAGACAAAACTGAGAGCTACTTTATTCTGTCAAGTTTCAAAGAGCTACTACAAACCATGTTGGATTTAGAGTTCCAAATTCATCTATCTATATATAGAGAACAGAGTGAAACCTAAATATAAAAACTGCTACTGTAGACGCACTCTTCAACCTAGAAGAACACAATTTGGTGAGCCAAGTGGGATTTGTGTACTGATCATTACCACTACGTATAATCAATATTGGGTGAAAAAAAATTTGCTGGTATTTCGGAAACTGGTTATTTCTTAGAAGCTTGGCAACCCCTCTCAATGAAAGTGCTTTTCCACAGTCTGTGCCAAGGGCTAATTGAAGAGGAAAAAAAACCATACGGACAAAACTGAGAACTCTTTTATTTTGTCAAGTTTCAAAGAGCTACTACAAACCATGTTGGATTTAGAGTTCCAAATTCATCTATCAATATATGAGAGCACAGAGTAAAACCTAAAAATAAAAACTGCTGCTATAAACGAATGCTTCAACCTAGCAGGACAAAATTTGGTGAGCCAAGTGAGATTTGTGTACTTGTCATTACCACCAGTATCATCCAGAATGGGTGAAAAAATATTTACTAGTATTTCGGAAACTCGTAATTTCTTTGAAGCTTGGCAAACCCTTTCAATGAAAGTGCTTTTCCACAGTCTCAGCTTAGGGCTACCTGAAGAGGAAACAAACCATAGAAACAAAACTGAGAACTAATTTTTTTGTAAAGTTTCAACGTGCTACTACAAACCAAGTAGGATTTAGATTTCCAAATTCATCTATCTATATAGGAGAGAACAGAGGGAAACCTAAATATAAAAACTGCTACTGTAGACGAAAGCTTAAACCTAGAAGAACACAATTTGGTGAGCCAAGTGGGATTTGTGTACTGATCATTACCACCACGTATCATCAAGATTGGGTGAAAAAATATTTGCTGGTATTTCGGAAACTCGATATTTCTTAGAAGCTTGGCAACCCCTCTCAATGAAAGTGCTTCTCCACAGTCTGTGCCTACAACTCCTTGAAGCCGAAACAAACCATAGAGACAAAACTGAGAACTGCTATATTTTGTCAAGTTTCAAAGAGCTACTACAAACCATGTTGGAGTTAGAGTTCCAAATTCATCTATCTATATAAGAGAGAACAGCGTGAAACCTAAAAATAAAAACTGCTACTGTAAACGAACGCTTCACCCTAGATAAACAAAATTTGGTGAGCCAAGTGGGATTTGTGTACTTGTCATTACCACCACGTATCATCAAGATTGGGTGAAAAAATATTTGCTGGTATTTCGGAAACTCGTTATTTCTTGGAAGCTTGGCAACACTTTTCAATGAAAGTGCATTTCCACAGTCTGTGCCTAGGGCTACTTGTAGAGGAAACAAAACAAAGAAAAAAAACTGAGAACTCCTTTATTCTATCACGTTTCAAAGAGCTACTACAAACCATGTTGGATTTAGAGTTCCAAATTCATCTATCTATACAGGAGAGAACAGACGGAAACTTAAATATAAAAACTGCTACTTTAGATGAACGCTTAAACCTAGAAGGACAAAATTTGGTGAGCCAAGTGGGATTTTTGTACTGATCATTACCACGAAGTATCAACAAGATTGGGTGAAAAAATATTTGCTGGTATTTCGGAAACTAGTTATTTCTTAGAAGCTTGGCAACCCCTCTCAATGAAAGTGCTTTTCCACAGTCTGTGCCTAGGGCTACTTGAAGAGGAAACAAACCATAGAGACAAAACTGAGAGCTACTTTATTCTTTCAAGTTTCAAATAGCTACTACAAACCATGTTGGATTTAGAGTTCCAAATTCATCTATCTATATATAGAGAACAGAGTGAAACCTAAATATAAAAACTGCTACTGTAGACGAACTCTTCAACCTAGAAGAACACAATTTGGTGAGCCAAGTGGGATTTGTGTACTGATCATTACCACTACGTATAATCAACATTGGGTGAAAAAAAATTTGCTGGTATTTCGGAAACTGGTTATTTCTTAGAAGCTTGGCAACCCCTCTCAATGAAAGTGCTTTTCCACAGTCTGTGCCAAGGGCTAATTGAAGAGGAAACAAACCATACGGACAAAACTGAGAACTCCTTTATTTTGTCAAGTTTCAAAGAGCTACTACAAACCATGTTGGATTTAGAGTTCCAAATATATCTATCTATATAGGAGAAAACAGAGTAAAACCTAAAAATAAATACTGCTACTATAAACGAATGCTTCAACCTAGCAGAACAAAATTTGGAGAAATGAGATTTGTGTACTTGTCATTACCACCACGTATCATCCAGATTGTGTGAAAAAATATTTGCTGGTATTTCGGAAACTCGTAATTTCTTGGAATCTTGGCAAACCCTTTCAATGAAAGTGCTTTTCCACAGTCTCGGCTTAGGGCTACCTGAAGAGGAAACAAACCATAGAGACAAAACTGAGAACTACTTTTTTTGTAAAGTTTCAACGTGCTACTACAAACCAAGTAGGATTTAGATTTCCAAATTCATCTATCTATATAGGAGAGAACAGAGGGAAACCTAAATATAAAACCTGCTACTCTAGACGAAAGCTTCAACCTAGAAGAACACAATTTGGTGAGAAAAGTGGGATTTGTGTACTGATAATTACCACCACGTATCATCAAGATTGGGTGAAAAAATATTTGCTGGTATTTCGGAAACTCGTTATTTCTTAGAAGCTTGGCAACCCCTCTCAATGAAAGTGCTTTTCCACAGTCTGTGCCTAGGGTTTCTGAAGCGGAAACAAACCATAGAGACAAAACTGAGAACTCCTATATTTTGTCAAGTTTCAAAGAGCTACTACAAACCATGTTGGAGTTAGAGATCCAAATTCATCTATCTATATTGGAGAGAACAGAGTGAAACCTAAAAATAAAAACTGCTACTGTAAATGAACGCTTCAACCTAGAAGAACAAAATTTGGTGAGCCAAGTGGGACTTGTGTACTGATCATTACCACCAAGTATCATGATGATTGGGTGAAAAATATTTGCTGGTATTTCAGAAACTCGTTATTTCTTTGAAGCTTGGCAACCTTCTCAATTAAAGTGCTTTTCCAAAGTCTGTGCCTAGGGCTAATTGAAGAGGATACAAACCATAGAGACAAAACTGAGAACTCCTTTATTTTGTCAACGTTCGAAGAGCTAATACAAACCATGTTGGATTTAGAGTTCCAAATTCATCTATCTATATAGGAGAGAACAGAGGGAAACCTACATATAAAAACTGCTAATGTAGACGAATACTTCAACCTAGAAAAACACAATTTGGTGAGCCAAGTGGGATTTGTGTACTGATCATTACCACCAAGTATCATCAAGATTGGGTGAAAAAATAATTGCTGGTATTTCGGAACCTCGTTATTTCTTAGAAGCTTGGCAACCCCTCTCAATGAAAGTGCTTTTCCACAGTCTATTCCTAGGGCTTTGAAGAGAAAACAAACCATAGAGAAAAAACTGAGAACTACTTTATTTTGTCAAGTTTCAAAGAGCTACTACAAACCTTGTTGGATTTAGAGTTCCAAATTTATCTATCTATATAGGACAGAACAGAGAGAAACCTAAATGTAAAAACTGCTACTGTAGAAAAACGCTTCAACCTAGAAGAACACAATTTGGTGAGTAAGTGGGATTTGTGTCCTGATCATTACCACCAAGTATCATCAAGATTGGCTGAAAAAATATTTGCTGGTATTACTGAAACTCGTTATTTCTTAGAAGATTGGCAACCCCTCTCAATGAAAGTGCTTTTCCACAGTCTGTGCCTAGGGCTTCTTGAAGAGGAAACAAACCATATAGAAAAAACTGAGAACTCCTTTGTTTTGTCAAGTTTCACAGAGCTACTACAAACCCTTTTGGATTTAGAGTTCCAAATTCATCTATCTATATAGGAGAGAACAGAGGGAAACCTAAAAATAAAAACTGATACTGTAAACGAACGCTTCACCCTAGAAGAACAAAATTTGGTGAGCCAAGTGGGATTTGTGTACTTGTCATTACCACCACGTATCATCCAGATTGGGTGAAAAAGTATTTGCTGCTATTTCGGAATCTCATAATTTCTTGGAAGCTTGGCAACCCATTTCAATGAAAGTGCTTTTCCACAGTCTCTGCTTAGGGCTACTTGAAGAGGAAACAAATCAAAGAGACAAAACTGAGAACTACTTTATTTTGTCAAGTTTCAAAGAGCTACAACAAACCATGTTGGATTTAGAGTTTCAAATTCATCTATCTATCTATATAGGAGAGAACAGAGGGAAACCTAAACATAAAAACTGCTACTGTTGACGAACGCTTCAAGCTAGAAGAACACAATTTGGTGAGCCAAGTGGGATTTGTGTCCTGACCTGATCATTACCACCAAGTATCATCAAGATTGGCTGAAAAAATATTTGCTGGTATTTCGGAAACTCGTTATTTCTTAGAAGATTGGCAACCCATCTCAATGAAAGTGCTTTTCCACAGTCTGTGCCTAGGGCTTCTTGAAGAGGAAACAAACCATATAGACAAAATGAGAACTCCTTTGTTTTGTCAAGTTTCACAGAGCTACTAAAAACCCTTTTGGATTTAGAGTTCCAAATTCATCTATCTATATAGGAGAGAACAGAGTGAAACCCAAAATTAAAAAATGCTACTGTAAACGAACGCTTCAACCTAGAAGAACACAATTTGGTGAGCCAAGTGGGATTTGTGTACGGATCACTACCACCACGTATCATCAAGATCGGGTGAAAAAATATTTGCTGGTATTTCGGAAACTCGTTATTTCTTAGATAATTGGCAACCCCTCTCAATAAAAGTGCTTTTCCACAATCTGGGCCTAGGGCTACCTCAAGAGGAAACAAACCATAGAGAAAAAACTGAGAACAACTTCATTTTGTCAAGTTTCAAAGAGATACTACAAACCATGTTGGATTTAGAGTACCAAATTTATCTATCTATACAGGTGAGAACAGAGTGAAACCTAAATATAAAAACTGCTACTGTAGACTAACGCTTAAACCTAGAAGAACAAAATTTGGTGAGCCAAGTGGGAATTGTGTACTCATCATTAGACCAAGTATCATCAAGATTGGGTGAAAAAATATTTGCTGGTATTTCGGAAACTCGTTATTACTTAGAAATTTGGCAACTCCTCTCAATGACAGTGCTTTTCCACAGTCTGTGCCTAGGGCTTCTTGAAGAGGAAACAAACCATATAGACAAAACTGAGAACTCCTTTGTTTTGTCAAGTTTGAAATAGCTACTACGAACCATTTTGGATTTAGAGTTCCAAATTCATCTATCTATATAGGAGAGAACAGAGTGAAAAATAAAAATAAAAACTGATACTGTAAATGAAGGCTTTACCCTAGAAGAACAAAATTTGGTGAGCCAAGTGGGATTTGTGTACTTGTCTTTACCACCACGTATCATCCAGATTGGGTGAAAAAGTATTTGCTGCTATTTCGGAAACTCGTAATTTCTTGGAAGCTTGGCAACCCCTTTCAATGAAAGTGCTTTTCCACAGTCTCTGCTTAAAGGTACTTGAAGAGGAAACAAATCACAGAGACAAAACTAAGAACTCCTTTATTTTCTCAAGTTTCAACGAGCTACTACAAACCATGTTGGATTTAGAGTTCCCAATTCATGTATCTATGTAGGAGAAAACAGAGGGAAACCTAAATATAAAAACTGCTACTGTAGACGAACGCTTCAAGCTAGAAGAACACAATTTGGTGAGCCAAGTGGGATTTGTGTACTGATCATTACCACCACGTGTCATCAAGATTGGGTGAAAAAATATTTGCTGGTATTTCGGAAACCCGTAATTTTTTGGGAGCTTGGCAAACCCTTTCAATGAAAGTGCTTTTCCACAGTCTCTGCTTAGGGCTACATGAAGAGGAAACAAATCATAGAGACAAAACTGAGTACTCCTTTATTTTGTCAAGTTTCAAAGAGCTACTACAAACCATGTTGGATTTAGAGTTCCAAATTCATCTATCTATATAAAAAAGAACAGAGTGAAAATTAAAAATAAAAACTGCTAAAGTAAACGAACGCTTCAACCGAGAAGAACATAATTTGGTGAGCAAAGTGGGATTTGTGTACTTTTCATTACCACCAAGTATCATCAAGATGGGGTGAAAAAATATGTGCTCATATTTCGGAAACCCGTAATTTCTTGGAAGCTTGGCAACCCCTTTCAATGGAAGTGCTTTTCCACAGTCTCTTCCTGGGCTACTTGAAGAGGAAACAAACCATAGAGACAAAACTGAAAACATTTTTATTTTGTCAAGTTTCAAGGAGCTACTACAAACCATGTTGGATTTAGAGTTCCAAATTCATCTATCTATATAGGAGAGAACAGAGGGAAACCTAAAAATAAAAACTGCTCTTGTAAACGAACGCTTCAACCTAGAAGAGCAAAATTTGGTGAGCCAAGTGGGATTTGTGTACTTTTAAATATCACCAAATATCATCAAGATTGGGTGAAAAAATATTTGCTGGTATTTCGGAAACCCGTAATGTTTTGGGAGCTTGGCAAACCCTTTCAATGAAAGTGCTTTTCCACAGTCTCTACTTAGGGCTACCTGAAGAGGAAACAAATCATAGAGAAAAAACTGAGTACTCCTTTATTTTGTCAAGTTTCAAAGAGCTACTACAAACCATGTTGGATTTAGAGTTCCAAATTCGTCTATCTATATAGGATAGAACAGAGGGAAACCTAAAAATATAAACTGCTACTCTAAAAGAACGCTTCATCCTAGAAGAACAAAATTTGGTGAGACAAGTGGGATTTGTGTCCTTGTCATTACCACCAAATATCATCAAGATTGGGTGAAAAAATGTTTGCTGGTATTTCGGAAACTCGTTATTTCTTAGAAGCCTGGGAACCCGTCTCTGTGAAAGTGCTTTTCCACAGTCTCTGCCTAGGGCTACTTGAAGAGGAAACAAAACATAGAGACATAACTGAGAACTTCTTCATTTTGTCAAGTTTCAAAGAGCTACTACAATGCATGTTGGATTTAGAGTTCCAAATTCATCTATCTATATAAAAAAGAACAGAGTGAAACCTAAAAATAAAAAGTGCTACTGTAAACGAACGCTGCAACCTAGAAGAACAAAATTTGGTGAGCCAAGTGGGATTTGTGTACTTTTCATTACCACCAAGTATCATCAAGATTGGGTGAAAAAATATTTTCTGGTATTTCGGAAACCCGTAATTTCTTGGAAGCTTGGCAACACCTTTCAATGGAAGTGCTTTTCAACAGTCTATGCCTGGGCTACTTGAAGAGGAAACAAATCATAGAGAAAAAAATGAGAACTCCTTTATTTTGTCTAATTTCAAAGAGCTACTACAAACCATGTTGGATTTAGAGTTCCAAATTCATCTATCTATATAGGAGATAACAGAGGGACACCTAAAAATATAAACTGCAACTGTAAACGAACTCTTCAACCTAGAAGAACCAAATTTGGTGAGTCAAGTGGGATTTGTGTACTGATCATTACCACCAGTATCATCAAGATTGTGTGAAAAATATTTGCTGGTATTTTGGAAACTCGTTATTTCTTAGAAGCTTGGCAACAACTCTCAATGAAAGGGCTTTTCCACAGTCTGTGCCTAGGGCTACTTAAAGAGGAAACAAACCATAGAGACAAAACTGAGAACTCCTTTATTTTGTCAAGTTTCAAAGAGCTACTACAAACCATGTTGGATTTAGAGTTCCAAATTCATCTATCTATATAGGAGAGAACAGAGGGACTCCTAAAAATAAAAACTGCTCTTTTAAACGAACGCTTCAACCTAGAAGAGCAAAATTTGGTGAGCCAAGTGGGATTTGTGTACTTGTAATTACCACCAAATATCATCAAGATTGGGTGAAAAAATATTTGCTGGTATTTCGGAAACCCGTAATTTTTTGGAGCTTGGTAAACCCTTTCAATGAAAGTGCTTTTCCACAGTCTCTGCTTAGGGCTACTTGCAGAGGAAACAAATCATAGAGACAAAACTGAGTACTCCTTTATTTTGTGAAGTTTCAAAAAGCTACTACAAACCATGTTGGATTTAGAGTTCCAAATTCATCTATCTATGTAGGAGAGAACAGAGTGAAACCTAAAAATATAAACTGCTACTGTAAACGAACGCTTCAACCTAGAAGAACAAAATTTGGTGAGCCAAGTGGGATTTGTGTACTTGTCATTACCACAAAGTATCATCAAGATTCGATGAAAAAATATTTGCTGGTATTTCGTAAACTCATAATTTCTTGGAAGCTTGGCAACCCTTTTCAATGGAAGTGCTTTTCCACAGTCTCTGCCTGGGCTACTTGAAGAGGAAACAAATCATAGAGACAAAACTGAGAACTCCTTTATTTTGTCTAGTTTCAAAGAGCTACTACAAACCATGTTGGATTTAGAGTTCCAAATTCATCTATCTATATAGGAGAGAACAGAGGGAAACCTAAAAATATAAACTGCTAATCTAAAAGAACGCTTCAAGCTAGAAGAACAAAATTTGGTGAGCCAAGTGGGATTTGTGTCCTTGTCATTACCACCAAATATCATCAAGATTGGGTGAAAAAATATTTCTGGTATTTCGGAAACACTTTATTTCTTAGAAGCCTGGCAACCCCTCTCAATGAAAGTGCTTTTCCACAATGTCTGCCTGGGGCTTCTTGAAGAGGAAACAAAACATAGAGACAAAACTGAGAACTTCTTCATTTTGTCAAGTTTCAAAGAGCTACTACAATGCATGTTGGATTTAGAGTTCCAAATTCATCTATCTATATAAAAAGGAACAGAGTGAAACCTAAAAATAAAAACTGCTACTGTAAACGAACGCTTCAACCTAGAAGAATATAATTTGGTGAGCCAAGTGGGATTTGTGTACTTTTCATTACCACCAAGTATCATCAAGATGGGGTGAAAAAATATTTGCTGGTATTTCGGAAACCCGTAATTTCTTGGAAGTTTGGCAACCCCTTTCAATGGAAGTGCTTTTCCACAGTCTCTGCCTGGGCTACTTGAAGAGGACACAAATCATAGAGACAAAAATGAGAACTCCTTTATTTTGTCTAATATCAAAGAGCTACTACAAACCATGTTGGATTTAGAGTTCCAAATTCATCTATCTATATAGGAGAGAACAGAGGGAAACCTAAAAATATAAACTGCTAGTGTAAACGAACGCTTCAACCTAGAAGAACAAAATTTGGTGAGCCAAGTGGGATTTGAGTACTTGTCATTACCACCAAGTATCATCAGTTTGGGTGAAAAAATATTTGCTGGTATTTCGGAAACTCGTAATTTCATGGAAGCTTGGCAACCCCTTTCAATGAAAGTGCTTTTCCACAGTCTCTGCTTAGGGATACTTGAGAAGGAAACAAATCATAGAGACCAAACTGAGAACTTCTTTATTTTTCCAAGTGTCAAAGAGCTACTACAAACCATGTTGGATTTAGAGTTCCAAATAAATCTATCTATATAGGAGATAACAGAGGGACACCTAAAAATATAAACTGCAACTGTAAACGAACGCTTCAACCTAGCAGAACCAAATTTGGTGAGTCAAGTGGGATTTGTGTACTGATCATTACCACCAGTATCATCAAGATTGTGTGAAAAAATATTTGCTGGTATTTTGGAAACTCGTTATTTCTTAGAAGCTTGGCAACAACTCTCAATGAAAGGGCTTTTCCACAGTCTGTGCCTAGGGCTACTTAAAGAGGAAACAAACCATAGAGACAAAACTGAGAACTCCTTTATTTTGTCAAGTTTCAAAGAGCTACTACAAACCATGTTGGATTTAGAGTTCCAAATTCATCTATCTATATAGGAGAGAACAGAGGGACTCCTAAAAATAAAAACTGCTCTTTTAAACGAACGCTTCAACCTAGAAGAGCAAAATTTGGTGAGCCAAGTGGGATTTGTGTACTTGTAATTACCACCAAATATCATCAAGATTGGGTGAAAAAATATTTGCTGGTATTTCAGAAACCCGTAATTTTTTGGGAGCTTGGTAAACCCTTTCAATGAAAGTGCTTTTCCACAGTCTCAGCTTAGGGCTACTTGAAGAGGAAACAAATCATAGAGACAAAACTGAGTACTCCTTTATTTTGTGAAGTTTCAAAGAGCTACTACAAACCATGTTGGATTTAGAGTTCCAAATTCATCTATCTATGTAGGAGAGAACAGAGTGAAACCTAAAAATAAAAACTGCTACTGTAAACGAACGCTTCAAACTAGAAGAACAAAATTTGGTGAGCCAAGTGGGATTTGTGTACTTGTCATTACCACCAAGTATCATCAAGATTGGGTGAAAAAATATTTGCTGGTATTTCGGAAACCCGTAATTTCTTGGAAGCTTGGCAACCCTTTTCAATGGAAGTGCCTTTCCACATTCGCTGCCTGGGCTACTTGAAGACGAAACAAATCATAGAGACAAAACTGAGAACTCCTTTATTTTGTCTAGTTTCAAAGAGCTACTACAAACCATGTTGGATTTAGAGTTCCAAATTCATCTATCTATATAGGAGAGAACAGAGGGAAACCTAAAAATATAAACTGCTAATCTAAAAGAACGCTTCAAGCTAGAAGAACAAAATTTGGTGATCCAAGTGGGATTTGTGTCCTTGTCATTACCACCAAATATCATCAAGATTGGGTGAAAAAATATTTGCTGGTATTTCGGAATCTCGTTATTTCTTAGAAGCCTGGCAACCCCTCTCAATGAAAGTGCTTTTCCACAGTCTCTGCCTAGGGCTACTTGAAGAGGAAATAAAACATAGAGACAAAACTGAGAACTTCTTCATTTTGTCAAGTTTCAAAGAGCTACTACAAACCATGTTGGATTTAGAGTTCCAAATTCATTTATCTATATAGGAGAGAACTGAGGGAAACCTAAAAATAAAAACTGCTACTGTAAACGAACGCTTCAACCTAGAAGAACATAATTTGGTGAGCTAAGTGGGCTTTGTGTACTTTTCATTACCACCAAGTATCATCAAGATGGGGTGATAAAATATTTGCTGGTATTTCGGAAACCCGTAATTTCTTGGAAGCTTGGCAAACCCTTTCAGTGGAAGTGCTTTTCCACAGTCTCTGCCTGGGCTACTTGAAGAGGACAGAAATCATAGAGACAAAAATGAGAACTCCTTTATTTTGTGTAATTTCAAAGAGCTACTACAAACCATGTTGGATTTAGAGTTAGAAATTCATCTATCTATATAGGAGAGAACAGAGGGAAACCTAAAAATATAAACTGCTAGTGTAAACGAACGCTTCAACCTAGAAGAACAAAATTTGATGAGCCAAGTGGGATTTGAGTACTTGTCATTACCACCAAGTATCATCAGTTTGGGTGAAAAAATATTTGCTGGTATTTCGGAAACTCGTAATTTCATGGAAGCTTGGCAACCCCTTTCAATGAAAGTGCTTTTCCACAGTCTCTGCTTAGGGATACTTGAGAAGGAAATAAATGATAGAGACAAAACTGAGAACTTCTTTATTTTGCCAAGTGTCAAAGAGCTACTACAAACCATGTTGGATTTAGAGTTCCAAATAAATCTATCTATATAGGAGATAACAGAGGGACACCTAAAAATATAAACTGCAACTGTAAACGAACGCTTAAACCTAGCAGAACCAAATTTGGTGAGTCAAGTGGGATTTGTGTACTGATCATTACCACCAGTATCATCAAGATTGTGTGAAAAAATATTTGCTGGTATTTTGGAAACTCGTTATTTCTTAGAAGCTTGGCAACAACTCTCAATGAAAGGGCTTTTCCACAGTCTGTGCCTAGGGCTACTTAAAGAGGAAACAAACCATAGAGACAAAACTGAGAACTCCTTTATTTTGTCAAGTTTCAAAGAGCTACTACAAACCATGTTGGATTTAGAGTTCCAAATTCATCTATCTATATAGGAGAGAACAGAGGGACTCCTAAAAATAAAAACTGCTCTTTTAAACGAACGCTTCAACCTAGAAGAGCAAAATTTGGTGAGCCAAGTGGGATTTGTGTACTTGTAATTACCACCAAATATCATCAAGATTGGGTGAAAAAATATTTGCTGGTATTTCGGAAACCCGTAATTTTTTGGAGCTTGGTAAACCCTTTCAATGAAAGTGCTTTTCCACAGTCTCTGCTTAGGGCTACTTGTACTTGCAGAGGAAACAAATCATAGAGACAAAACTGAGTACTCCTTTATTTTGTGAAGTTTCAAAAAGCTACTACAAACCATGTTGGATTTAGAGTTCCAAATTCATCTATCTATGTAGGAGAGAACAGAGTGAAACCTAAAAATATAAACTGCTACTGTAAACGAACGCTTCAACCTAGAAGAACAAAATTTGGTGAGCCAAGTGGGATTTGTGTACTTGTCATTACCACAAAGTATCATCAAGATTCGATGAAAAAATATTTGCTGGTATTTCGTAAACTCATAATTTCTTGGAAGCTTGGCAACCCTTTTCAATGGAAGTGCTTTTCCACAGTCTCTGCCTGGGCTACTTGAAGAGGAAACAAATCATAGAGACAAAACTGAGAACTCCTTTATTTTGTCTAGTTTCAAAGAGCTACTACAAACCATGTTGGATTTAGAGTTCCAAATTCATCTATCTATATAGGAGAGAACAGAGGGAAACCTAAAAATATAAACTGCTAATCTAAAAGAACGCTTCAAGCTAGAAGAACAAAATTTGGTGAGCCAAGTGGGATTTGTGTCCTTGTCATTACCACCAAATATCATCAAGATTGGGTGAAAAAATATTTCTGGTATTTCGGAAACACTTTATTTCTTAGAAGCCTGGCAACCCCTCTCAATGAAAGTGCTTTTCCACAATGTCTGCCTGGGGCTTCTTGAAGAGGAAACAAAACATAGAGACAAAACTGAGAACTTCTTCATTTTGTCAAGTTTCAAAGAGCTACTACAATGCATGTTGGATTTAGAGTTCCAAATTCATCTATCTATATAAAAAGGAACAGAGTGAAACCTAAAAATAAAAACTGCTACTGTAAACGAACGCTTCAACCTAGAAGAATATAATTTGGTGAGCCAAGTGGGATTTGTGTACTTTTCATTACCACCAAGTATCATCAAGATGGGGTGAAAAAATATTTGCTGGTATTTCGGAAACCCGTAATTTCTTGGAAGTTTGGCAACCCCTTTCAATGGAAGTGCTTTTCCACAGTCTCTGCCTGGGCTACTTGAAGAGGACACAAATCATAGAGACAAAAATGAGAACTCCTTTATTTTGTCTAATATCAAAGAGCTACTACAAACCATGTTGGATTTAGAGTTCCAAATTCATCTATCTATATAGGAGAGAACAGAGGGAAACCTAAAAATATAAACTGCTAGTGTAAACGAACGCTTCAACCTAGAAGAACAAAATTTGGTGAGCCAAGTGGGAGTTGAGTACTTGTCATTACCACCAAAGTATCATCAGTTTGGGTGAAAAATATTTGCTGGTATTTCGGAAACTCGTAATTTCATGGAAGCTTGGCAACCCCTTTTCAATGAAAGTGCTTTTCCACAGTCTCTGCTTAGGGATACTTGAGAAGGAAACAAATCATAGAGACCAAACTGAGAACTTCTTTATTTTTCCAAGTGTCAAAGAGCTACTACAAACCATGTTGGATTTAGAGTTCCAAATAAATCTATCTATATAGGAGATAACAGAGGGACACCTAAAAATATAAACTGCAACTGTAAACGAACGCTTCAACCTAGCAGAACCAAATTTGGTGAGTCAAGTGGGATTTGTGTACTGATCATTACCACCAGTATCATCAAGATTGTGTGAAAAAATATTTGCTGGTATTTTGGAAACTCGTTATTTCTTAGAAGCTTGGCAACAACTCTCAATGAAAGGGCTTTTCCACAGTCTGTGCCTAGGGCTACTTAAAGAGGAAACAAACCAAGAGACAAAACTGAGAACTCCTTTATTTTGTCAAGTTTCAAAGAGCTACTACAAACCATGTTGGATTTAGAGTTCCAAATTCATCTATCTATATAGGAGAGAACAGAGGGACTCCTAAAAATAAAAACTGCTCTTTTAAACGAACGCTTCAACCTAGAAGAGGCAAAATTTGGTGAGCCAAGGTGGGATTTGTGTACTTGTAATTACCACCAAATATCATCAAGATTGGGTGAAAAAATATTTGCTGGTATTTCAGAAACCCGTAATTTTTTGGGAGCTTGGTAAACCCTTTCAATGAAAGTGCTTTTCCACAGTCTCAGCTTAGGGCTACTTGAAGAGGAAACAAATCATAGAGACAAAACTGAGTACTCCTTTATTTTGTGAAGTTTCAAAGAGCTACTACAAACCATGTTGGATTTAGAGTTCCAAATTCATCTATCTATGTAGGAGAGAACAGAGTGAAAACCTAAAAATAAAAACTGCTACTGTAAACGAACGCTTCAAACTAGAAGAACAAAATTTGGTGAGCCAAGTGGGATTTGTGTACTTGTCATTACCACCAGTATCATCAAGATTGGGTGAAAAAATATTTGCTGGTATTTCGGAAACCCGTAATTTCTTGGAAGCTTGGCAACCTTTTTCAATGGAAGTGCCTTTCCACATTCGCTGCCTGGGCTACTTGAAGACGAAACAAATCATAGAGACAAAACTGAGAACTGCTTTATTTTGTCTAGTTTCAAAGAGCTACTACAAACCATGTTGGATTTAGAGTTCCAAATTCATCTATCTATATAGGAGAGAACAGAGGGAAACCTAAAAATATAAACTGCTAATCTAAAAGAACGCTTCAAGCTAGAAGAACAAAATTTGGTGATCCAAGTGGGATTTGTGTCCTTGTCATTACCACCAAATATCATCAAGATGGGTGAAAAAATATTTGCTGGTATTTCGGAATCTCGTTATTTCTTAGAAGCCTGGCAACCCCTCTCAATGAAAGTGCTTTTCCACAGTCTCTGCCTAGGGCTACTTGAAGAGGAAATAAAACATAGAGACAAAACTGTGAACTTCTTCATTTTGTCAAGTTTCAAAGAGCTACTACAAACCATGTTGGATTTAGAGTTCCAAATCATTTATCTATATAGGAGAGAACTGAGGGAAACCTAAAAATAAAAACTGCTACTGTAAACGAACGCTTCAACCTAGAAGAACATAATTTGGTGAGCTAAGTGGGCTTTGTGTACTTTTCATTACCACCAAGTATCATCAAGATGGGGTGATAAAATATTTGCTGGTATTTCGGAAACCCGTAATTTCTTGGAAGCTTGGCAAACCCTTTCAAGTGGAAGTGCTTTTCCACAGTCTCTGCTGGGCTACTTGAAGAGGACAGAAATCATAGAGACAAAAATGAGAACTCCTTTATTTTGTGTAATTTCAAAGAGCTACTACAAACCATGTTGGATTTAGAGTTAGAAATTCATCTATCTATATAGGAGAGAACAGAGGGAAACCTAAAAATATAAACTGCTAGTGTAAAGAACGCTTCAACCTAGAAGAACAAAATTTGATGAGCCAAGTGGGATTTGAGTACTTGTCATTACCCCAAGTATCATCAGTTTGGGTGAAAAAATATTTGCTGGTATTTCGGAAACTCGTAATTTCATGGAAGCTTGGCAACCCCTTTCAATGAAAGTGCTTTCCACAGTCTCTGCTTAGGGATACTTGAGAAGGAAATAAATGATAGAGACAAAAACTGAGAACTTCTTTATTTTGCCAAGTGTCAAAGAGCTACTACAAACCATGTTGGATTTAGAGTTCCAAATAAATCTATCTATATAGGAGATAACAGAGGGACACCTAAAAATATAAACTGCAACTGTAAACGAACGCTTAAACCTAGCAGAACCAAATTTGGTGAGTCAAGTGGGATTTGTGTACTGATCATTACCACCAGTATCATCAAGATTGTGTGAAAAAATATTTGCTGGTATTTTGGAAACTCGTTATTTCTTAGAAGCTTGGCAACAACTCTCAATGAAAGGGCTTTTCCACAGTCTGTGCCTAGGGCTACTTAAAGAGGAAACAAACCATAGAGACAAAACTGAGAACTCCTTTATTTTGTCAAGTTTCAAAGAGCTACTACAAACCATGTTGGATTTAGAGTTCCAAATTCATCTATCTATATAGGAGAGAACAGAGGGACTCCTAAAAATAAAAACTGCTCTTTTAAACGAACGCTTCAACCTAGAAGAGCAAAATTTGGTGAGCCAAGTGGGATTTGTGTACTTGTAATTACCACCAAATATCATCAAGATTGGGTGAAAAAATATTTGCTGGTATTTCAGAAACCCGTAATTTTTGGGAGCTTGGTAAACCCTTTCAATGAAAGTGCTTTTCCACAGTCTCAGCTTAGGGCTACTTGAAGAGGAAACAAATCATAGAGACAAAACTGAGTACTCCTTTATTTTGTGAAGTTTCAAAGAGCTACTACAAACCATGTTGGATTTAGAGTTCCAAATTCATCTATCTATGTAGGAGAGAACAGAGTGAAACCTAAAATAAAAACTGCTACTCTAAACGAACGCTTCAAACTAGAAGAACAAAATTTGGTGAGCCAAGTGGGATTTGTGTACTTGTCATTACCACCAAGTATCATCAAGATTGGGTGAAAAAATATTTGCTGGTATTTCGGAAACCCGTAATTTCTTGGAAGCTTGGCAACCCTTTTCAATGGAAGTGCCTTTCCACATTCGCTGCCTGGGCTACTTGAAGACGAACAAATCATAGAGACAAAACTGAGAACTCCTTTATTTTGTCTAGTTTCAAAGAGCTACTACAAACCATGTTGGATTTAGAGTTCCAAATTCATCTATCTATATAGGAGAGAACAGAGGGAAACCTAAAAATATAAACTGCTAATCTAAAAGAACGCTTCAAGCTAGAAGAACAAATTTGGTGATCCAAGTGGGATTTGTGTCCTTGTCATTACCACCAAATATCATCAAGATTGGGTGAAAAAATATTTGCTGGTATTTCGGAATCTCGTTATTTCTTAGAAGCCTGGCAACCCCTCTCAATGAAAGTGCTTTTCCACAGTCTCTGCCTAGGGCTACTTGAAGAGGAAATAAAACATAGAGACAAAACTGAGAATTTCTTCATTTTGTCAAGTTTCAAAGAGCTACTACAATGCATGTTGGATTTAGAGTTCCAAATTCATCTCTCTATATAAAAAAGAACAGAGTGAAACCTAAAAATAAAAACTGCTACTGTAAAAGAACGCTTCAACCTAGAAGAACATAATTTGGTGAGCCAAGTGGGCTTTGTGTACTTTTCATTACCACCAAGTATCATCAAGATGGGGTGATAAAATATTTGCTGGTATTTCGGAAACCCGTAATTTCTTGGAAGCTTGGCAAACCCTTTCAGTGGAAGTGCTTTTCCACAGTCTCTGCCTGGGCTACTTGAAGAGGACACAAATCATAGAGACAAAAATGAGAACTCCTTTATTTTGTCTAATTTCAAAGAGCTACTACAAACCATGTTGGATTTAGAGTTCCAAATTCATCTATCTATATAGGAGAGAACAGAGGGAAACCTAAAAATATAAACTGCTAGTGTAAACGGACGCTTCAACCTAGAAGAACAAAATTTGGTGAGCCAAGTGGGATTTGAGTACTTGTCATTACCACCAAGTATCATCAGTTTGGGTGAAAAAATATTTGCTGGTATTTCGGAAACTCGTAATTTCATGGAAGCTTGACAACCCCTTTCAATGAAAGTGCTTTTCCACAGTCTCTGCTTAGGGATACTTGAGAAGGAAACAAATCATAGAGACAAAACTGAGAACTTCTTTATTTTGCCAAGTGTCAAAGAGCTACTACAAACCATGTTGGATTTAGAGTTCCAAATTCATCTATCAATATAGGAGATAACAGAGGGACACCTAAAAATATAAACTGCAACTGTAAACGAACGCTTCAACCTAGCAGAACCAAATTTGGTGAGTCAAGTGGGATTTGTGTACTGATCATTACCACCAGTATCATCAAGATTGTGTGAAAAAATATTTGCTGGTATTTTGGAAACTCGTTATTTCTTAGAAGCTTGGCAACAACTCTCAATGAAAGGGCTTTTCCACAGTCTGTGCCTAGGGCTACTTAAAGAGGAAACAAACCATAGAGACAAAACTGAGAACTCCTTTATTTTGTCAACTTTCAAAGAGCTACTACAAACCATGTTGGATTTAGAGTTCCAAATTCATCTATCTATATAGGAGAGAACAGAGTGACTCCTAAAAATAAAAACTGCTCTTTTAAACGAACGCTTCACCCTAGAAGAGCAAAATTTGGTGAGCCAAGTGGGATTTGTGTACTTGTAATTACCACCAAATATCATCAAGATTGGGTGAAAAAATATTTGCTGGTATTTCAGAAACCCGTAATTTTTTGGGAGCTTGGTAAACCCTTTCAATGAAAGTGCTTTTCCACAGTCTCTGCTTAGGGCTACTTGAAGAGGAAACAAATCATAGAGACAAAACTGAGTACTCCTTTATTTTGTGAAGTTTCAAAGAGCTACTACAAACCATGTTGGATTTAGAGTTCCAAATTCATCTATCTATGTAGGAGAGAACAGAGTGAAACCTAAAAATAAAAACTGCTACTGTAAACGAACGCTTCAAACTAGAAGAACAAAATTTGGTGAGCCAAGTGGGATTTGTGTACTTGTCATTACCACCAAGTATCATCAAGATTGGGTGAAAAAATATTTGCTGGTATTTCGGAAACCCGTAATTTCTTGGAAGCTTGGCAACCCTTTTCAATGGAAGTGCCTTTCCACAGTCTCTGCCTGGGCTACTTGAAGAGGAAACAAATCATAGAGACAAAACTGAGAACTCCTTTATTTTGTCTAGTTTCAAAGAGCTACTACAAACCATGTTGGATTTAGAGTTCCAAATTCATCTATCTATATAGGAGAGAACAGAGGGAAACCTAAAAATATAAACTGCTAATCTAAAAGAACGCTTCAAGCTAGAAGAACAAAATTTGGTGATCCAAGTGGGATTTGTGTCCTTGTCATTACCACCAAATATCATCAAGATTGGGTGAAAAAATATTTGCTGGTATTTCGGAATCTCGTTATTTCTTAGAAGCCTGCCAACCCCTCTCAATGAAAGTGCTTTTCCACAGTCTCTGCCTAGGGCTACTTGAAGAGGAAATAAAACATAGAGACAAAACTGAGAACTTCTTCATTTTGTCAAGTTTCAAAGAGCTACTACAATGCATGTTGGATTTAGAGTTCCAAATTCATCTCTCTATATAAAAAAGAACAGAGTGAAACCTAAAAATAAAAACTGCTACTGTAAACGAACGCTTCAACCTAGAAGAACATAATTTGGTGAGCCAAGTGGGCGTTGTGTACTTTTCATTACCACCAAGTATCATCAAGATGGGGTGATAAAATATTTGCTGGTATTTCGGAAACCCGTAATTTCTTGGAAGCTTGGCAAACCCTTTCAGTGGAAGTGCTTTTCCACAGTCTCTGCCTGGGCTACTTGAAGAGGACACAAATCATAGAGACAAAAATGAGAACTCCTTTATTTTGTCTAATTTCAAAGAGCTACTACAAACCATGTTGGATTTAGAGTTCCAAATTCATCTATCTATATAGGAGAGAACAGAGGGAAACCTAAAAATATAAACTGCTAGTGTAAACGAACGCTTCAACCTAGAAGAACATAATTTGGTGAGCCAAGTGGGCTTTGTGTACTTTTCATTACCACCAAGTATCATCAAGATGGGGTGATAAAATATTTGCTGGTATTTCGGAAACCCGTAATTTCTTGGAAGCTTGGCAACCCCTTTCAATGAAAGTGCTTTTCCACAGTCTATGCTTAGGGATACGTGAGAAGGGAACAAATCATAGAGACAAACCTGAGAACTCCGTTATTTTGCCAAGTGTCAAAGAGCTACTACAAACCATGATGGATTTAGAGTTCCACATTCATCTATCTATATAGTAGAGAACAGAGGGATACCTAAAAATAAAAACTGCTACTGTAAACGAACACTTCAATCTAGAAGAACACAATTTGGTGAACCAAGTGGGATTTGTGTACTTGTCATTAACACCAAGTATCATCAAGATTGGGTGAAAAACTGTTTTCTGGTATTTCGGAAACCCCTAATTTCTTGGAAGCTTACAACCCCTTTCAATGAAAGTGCTTTTCCACAGTCTCTGCTTAGGGATACTTGAGGAGAAAACAAGTCATAGAGACAAAACTGAGAACTCCTTTATTTTGTCAAGTTTCAAAGAGCTACTACAAACCATGTTGGATTTAGAGTTCCAAATTCATCTATCTATATAGGAGAGAACAGAGGGATACCTAAAAATATAAACTGCTACTGTAAACTAACGTTTCAAACTAGAAAAACAAAATTTGGTGAGTCAAGTGGGATTTGTGAGCGATGATTACCACCAAGTATCATCAAGACTGGGTGAAAAAATATTTGCTGGTATTTCGGAAACTCGTTATTTCTTAGAAGCTTGGCAACCCCTCTCAATAAATGTGCTTTTCCCCAGTCTGTGCCTAGGGCTACTTGAAGAGGAAACATATCATAGAGACAAAATTGAGAACTTTTTTATTTTGTCAAGTTTCAAAGAGCTACTACAAACCATATGGGATTTACAGTTCCAAATTCATCTATCTATATAGGAGAGAACAGAGGGAAACCTAAAAATAAAAACTGCTACTGTACACGAACGCTTCAACCTGGATGAGCAAAATGTGGTTAGCCAAGTGGGATTTGTGTACTTGTCATTACCACCAAGTATCATCAAGATTGGGTAAAAAAATATTTGCTGGTATTTCGGAAACCCGTAATTTCTTGGAAGCTTGGCAACCCCTTTCAATTGAAGTGCTTTTCCACAGTCTCTGCCTCGGCTACTTGAAGAGGAAACAAATCATAGAGACAAAACTGAGAACTCCTTTATTTTGTCTAGTTTCAAAGAGCTACTACAAACCATGTTGGATTTATAGTTCCGAATTCATCTATCTATATAGGAGAGAACAGAGGGAAACCTAAAAATATAAACTGCTACTGTAAACGAACGCTTCAACCTAGAAGAACAAAATTTGGTGAGCCAAGTGGGATTTGAGTACTTGTCATTACCACCAAGTATCATCAAGATTGGGTGAAAAAATATTTGCTGGTATTTCGGAAACTAGTAATTTCTTGGAAGCTTGGCAACCCCTTTCAATGAAAGTGCTTTTCCACAGTCTATGCTTAGGGATACTTGAGAAGGAAACAAATCATAGAGACAAAACTGAGAACTCCTTTATTTTGCCCAGTGTCAAAGAGCTACTACAAACCATGTTGGATTTAGAGTTCCAAATTCATCTATCTATATAGGAGAGAACAGAGGGACACCTAAAAATATAAACAGCAACTGAAAACGAACGCTTCAACCTAGAAGAACCTAATTTGGTGAGTCAAGTGGGATTTGTGTACTGATCATTACCACCAGTATCATCAAGATTGGGTGAAAAAATATTTGCTGGTATTTTGGAAAATCGTTATTTCTTAGAAGATTGGCAACAACTCTCAATGAAAGGGCTTTTCCACAGTCTGTGCCTAGGGCTACTTAAAAAGGAAACAAACCATAGAGACAAAACTGAGAACTCCTTTATTTTGTCAAGTTTCAAAAAGCTACTACAAACCATGTTGGATTTAGAGTTCCAAATTCATCTATCTATATAGGAGAGAACAGAATGAAACCTAAAAATAAAAACACCTACTGTAAACGAACGCTTCAACCTAGAAGAACAAAATTTGGTGAGTCCAGTGGGCTTTGTGTACTTGTCATTACCACCAAATATCATCAAGATTGGGTGAAAAAATATTTGCTGGTATTTCGGAAACTCGAAATTTCTTGGAAGCTTGGCAACACCTTTCAATGAAAGTGCTTTTCCACAGTCTCTGCTTAGAGCTACTTGAAGGGGAAACAAATCATAGAGAAAAAAATGAGAACTCCTTTATTTTGTCAAGTTTCAAAGAGCTACTACAAACCATGTTGGATTTAGAGTTCCAAATTCATCTATCTATATAGGAGAGAACAGAGGGATACCTAAAAATATAAACTGCTACTGTAAACTAACGATTCAACCTAGAAAAACAAAATTTGGTGAGTCAAGTGGGATTTGTGTACCGATCATTACCACCAAGTATCATCATGACTGGGTGAAAAAATGTTTGCTGGTATTTCAGAAACACGTTATTTCTTAGAAGTTGGCAACCCCTTTCAATGAAAGTGCTTTTCCACAGTTTGTGCCTAGGGTTACATGAAGAGGAAACAAACCATAGAGACAAAACTGAGAACTTCTTTATTTTGTCAAGTTTCAAAGAGCTACTACAAGCCATGTTGGATTTAGAGTTCCAAATTCATCCATCTATATAGGAGAGAACAGAGTGAAACCTAAAAATAAAAACTGCTACTGTAAACAAACGCTTCAACCTAGAAGAACAAAATTTTGTGAGCCAAGTGGGATTTGTGTACTTGTCATTACCAACAAGTATCATCAAGATTGGGTGAAAAAATATTTGCTGGTATTTTGCAAACTCGTAATTTCTTTTAAGCTTGGCAACCCCTTTCAATGGAAATGCTTTTCCACAGTCGCTGCCTGGGCTACTTGAAGAGGAAACAAATCATAGAGACAAATCTGAGCACTACATTTTTGTGTCAAGTTTCAGAGAGCTACTACAAACCTTGTTGGATTTAGAGTTCCAAATTCATCTATCTATATAGGAGAGAAAAAAGTGAAAAATAAAATATAAAAACTGCTACTGTAAATGAACGCTTCAACGTAGAAGAACAAAATTTCGTGAGCCAAGTGGGATTTTTGTACCGATCATTACCACCGAGTATCATCAAGATTGGGTGAAAAAATATTAGCTGGTATTTCGGAAACTCGTTATTTCTTAGAATGTGGCAACCCCTCTCAATGAATTAGCTTTTCCCCAGTCTGTGCCTAGGGCTATTTGAAGAGGAAACAAACCATAGAAACAAAACTGAGAACTTTTATATTTTGTCAAGTTTCAAAGAGCTACTACAAACCATGTTGGATTTAAAGTTCCAAATTCATCTATCTATATAGGAGAGAACAGAGGGACACTTGAAATTATAAACTGCTACTGTAAACGAATGCTTCAACCTAGAAGAGCAAAAATTGGTGAGCCAAGTGGGATTTGTGCACTTGTCATTAAAACCAAGTATCATCAAGATTGGGTGAAAAAATATTTGCTGGTATTTCGGAAACTCGTTATTTCTTAGAAGCCTGGCAACCCCTCTCAATGAAAGTGCTTTTGCACAGTCTGTGTCTAGGGATACTTGAAGAGGAAACAAAACATAGAGACAAAACTGAGAACTCCTTCATTTTGTCAAGTTTCAAAGAGCTACTACAAACCATGTTGGATTTAGAGTTCCAAATTCATCTATTTATATAGGAGAGAACACAGTGAAACCTAAAAATAAATACTTCTATTGTAAATAAACACTTCAACCTAGAAGAACAAAATTTGGTGAGCCAAGTGGTATTTGTGTACTGATCATTACCACGAAGTATCATCAAGATTCGGTGAAAAAATACTTGCTGGTATATCGGAAACTCGATATTTCTTAGAAGCTTGGGAAACCCTCTGAATGAAAGTGCTTTTCCACAGTCTGTACCTATGGCTACTTGAAGAGGAAACAAACCATAGAGACAAAACTGAGAACTCCTTTATTTTGTCAAGTTTCAAAGAGCTACTACAAACCATGTTGCATTTAGAGTTCCAAATTCATCTAACTATATAGGAGAGAACAGAGGGAGAAATAAAAATAAAAAATGCTACTGTAAACTAACGCTTCAAACTAGAAGAACAAAATTTGGTGAGTCAAGTGGGACTTGTGTACCGATCATTACCACCATGTATCATCAAGATTGGGTGAAAAAATATTTGCTGGTATTTCGGAAACTTGTTATTTCTTAGAAGCTTGGCAACCCCTCTCAATGGATGTGCTTTTCCCCAGTCTGTGCCTAGGGCTATTTGAAGAGGAAACAAACCATAGAGACAAAACTGAGAACTTTTTTATTTTGTCAAGTTTCAAAGAGCTACTACAAACCATGTTGGATTTAGAGTTCCATTTATCTATCTATATATGAGAGAACAGAGGGAAACCTAAAAATAAAAACTGCTACTGTAAACGAACGCTTCAACCTAGAAGAGCAAAATTTGGTGAGCCAAGTGGGAATTGTGTACTTCTCATTAAGACCAAGTATCATCAAGATTGGGTGAAAAAATATATGCTGGTATTTCAGAAACCCATAATTACGTGGGAGCTTGGCAAACGCTTTCAATGAAAGTGCTTTTCCACAGTCTGTGCCTAGGGCTACTTGAAGAGGAAACAAAACAAGGAGACAAAACTGATAACTCCTTCATTTTGTCAAGTTTCAAAGAGCTACTACAAACCATGTTGGATTTAGAGTTCCAAATTCATCTATCTATATAAAAGAGAACAGAGTGAAACCTAAAAATAAAAACTGCTATTGTACACGAACGCTTCAACCTAGAAGAAGAAAATTTGGTGAGCCAAGTAGGAATTGTGTACTTGTAATTACCACCAAGTATCATCAAGATTGGGTGAAAATATATTTGCTGGTATTTCGGAAAACCTAATTTTTTTGGAGCTTGGCAAACACTTTCAATGAAAGTGCTTTTCCCCAGTTTCTGCTTAGGGCTACTTAAAGAGGAAACAAACCATAGAGACAAAACTGAGAAGTCCTTTATTTTGTCAAGTTTCAAAGAGCTACTACAAACCATGTTGGATTTAGAGTTCCAAATTCATCTATCTATATGGGAGAGAACAGAGTGAAACCTAAAAATAAAAACTGCTACTGTAAACGAACGCTTCAACCTAGAAGAACACATTTTTTGAGTCAAGTGGGATTTGTGTACTGATCATTACCACCAAGTATCATCAAGATTGGGTGAAAAAATATTTGCTGGTATTTTGAAAACTCGTTATTTGTTAGAAGCTTGGCAACCCCTCTCAATGAAAGTGCTTTTCCACAGTCTGTGCCTAGGGCTACTTGAAGAGGAATCAAACCATAGAGACAAAACTGAGAACTCCTTTATTTTGTCAAGTTTCAAAGAGCTACTAAAAATCATGTTGGATTTAGAGTTCCAAATTCATCTATCTATATAGGAGAGAACCGAGTGAGACCTAAAAATAAAAACTGCTACTGTAAACGAACGCTTCAACCTAGAAGAACAAAATTTGGTGAGCCAAGTGGGATTTGTGTACTTGTCATTACCACCAAGTATCATCAAGATTGGGTGAAACAATATTTGCTGGTATTTCGGAAACTCGTAATTTCTTGGAAGCTTGGCAACCCCTTTCAATGAAAGTGCTTTTCCACAGTCTCTGCTTAGGGCTACTTGAAGAGGAAATAAATCAGAGAGACAAAACTGAGAACTCCTTTATTTTGTCAAGTTTCAAAGAGCTACTACAAACCATGTTGGATTTAGAGTTCCAAATTCATCTATCTATATAGGAGAGAAGAGAGGGACACCTTAAAATATAAACTGCAACTGTAAACGAACGCTTCAACCTAGAAGAACCAAATTTGGTGAGTCAAGTGGGATTTGTGTACTGATCATTACCACCAAGTATCATCAATATTGGGTGAAAAAATATATGCTGGTATTTCGAAAACTCATTATTTCTTTAAAGCTTGGCAACCCCTCTCAATGAAAGTGCTTTTGCACAGTCTGTGCCTAGGGCTTCTTGAAAAAGAAACAAACCATAGAGAAAAAACTGAGAACTATTTTATTTTGTCAAGTTTCAAAGAGATACTACAAACCATGTTGGATTTAGAGTTCCAAATTCATCTATCTATATAGGAGAGAACAAAGTGAAACCTAAAAATAAAAACTGCTACTCTAATCGAACGCTTCAACCTCGAAGAACAAAATTTGGTGAGCCAAGTGGTATTTGTGTACTGATCATTACCACCAAGTATCATCAAGATTGGGTGAAAAAATATTTCCTGGTAATTCGGAAACTCGTTATTTCTTAAAAGCTTGTGAAACCCTTCAATGAATGTGCTTTTCCACAGTCTGTGCCAAGGGCTACTTGAAGAGGAAACAAACCATAGAGACAAAACTCAAAACTCCTTTATTTTATGAAGCTTCAAAGAGGTACTAAAAACCATCTTGGATTTAGCGTTCCAAATTCATCTATTTATATAGGAGAGAATTGAGTGAAACCTAAAAATAAAAACTGCTACTGTAAACGAACACTTAAACCTCGAAGAACAAAATTAGGTGAGCTAAGTGGGATTTGTGTACTTGTCATTAACACCAAGTATCATCAAGATTGGGTGAAACAATGTTTGCTTGTAATTCGGAAACTCGTAATTTCTTGGAAGCTTGGCAACACCTCGCAATGAAAGTGCTTTTCCTCTGTTTCTGCTTAAGGCTACTTGAAGAGGAAACAAATAATAGAGACAAAACTGAGAACTCCTTTATTTTTTCAAGTTTCAAAGAGCTACTACAAACCATGTTGGATTTAGAGTTCCAAATTAATATATCTATATAGGAGAGAACAGAGGGACACGTAAAAATATAAACTGCTACTGTAAACGAACGCTTCAACCTAGAAGAACCAAATTTGTTGAGTCAAGTGGGATTTGTGTACTGATCATTACCACCAAGTATCATCAAGATTGGGTGAAAAAATATTTGCTGGTATTTTGGAAACTCGTTATTTCTTAGAGGCTTGGGATACCCTCTCAATGAAAGTTCTTTTTACAGTCTGTGCCTAGTTCTACTTGAAGAGGAAACAAACCATACAGACAAAACTGAGAAATCCTTTATTTTGTCAAGTTTCAAAGAGCTACTAAAATCCATGTTGGATTTGAGTTCCAAATTCATCTATCTATATAAAAAAGAACAGAGTGAAACCTAAAAATAAAGACTGCTACTGTAAACGAACGCTTTAACCTAGAAGAAAAAAATGTGGTGAGCCAAGTGGGATTTGTGTACTGATCATTACCACCACGTATCATCAAGATTGGGTGAAAAAATATTTGCTGGTATTTCGAAAACTCGTTATTTCTGAGAAGCTTGGCAACCCCTCTCAATGAAAGTGCTTTTCCACTGTCTGTGCATAGGGCTACTTGAAGAGGAAACAATCCATAGAGACAAAACTGAGAACTCCTTTATTTTGTCAAGTTTCAAGAGCTACTACAAAACATGTTTTATTTAGAGTTCCAAATTCTTCTATCTATATAGGAGAGAACAGAGTGAAACCTAAAAATAAAAACTGCTACTGTAAACGAACGCTTCAACCTAGAAGAACAAAATTTGGTGAGCCAAGTGGGATTTGTGTACTTGTCATTACCCCCAAGTATCATCAAGATTGGGTGAAAAAATATTTGCTGGTATTTCAGAAACACGTAATTTCTTGGAAGCTTGGTAACCCATTTCAATGGAAGTGTTTTCCACAGTCTCTGCCTGGGCTACTTGAAGAGGAAACAAATCATAGAGACAAAACTGAGCACTACTTTTTGTCAAGTTTCAAAGAGCTACTACAAACCTTGTTGCATTTAGAGTTCCAAATTCATCTATCTATATAGGAGAGAACAAAGTGAAACCTAAAAATAAAAACTGCTACTGTAAACGAACGCTTCAACCTAGAACAACAAAATTTGGTGAGCCAAGTGGGATTTGTGTACTGATCATTACCACCATGTATCATCAAGTTTGGGTGAAAAAATATTTGCTGGTATTTTGGAAACTCGTTATTTGTTAGATGCATGGCAACCCCTCTCAATGAAAGTGCTTTTCCACAGTCTGTGCCTTGGGCTACTTGAAGAGGAAACAAATCATAGAGACAAAACTGAGCACTACTTTTTGTCAAGTTTCAAAGCGCTACTACAAACCATGTTGGATTTAGAGTTCCAAATTCATCTATCTATATAGGATAGAACAGAGTGAAACCTAAAAATAAAAACTGCTACTGTAAACGAACGCTTCACCCTAGAAGAACAAAATTTGGTGAGCCAATTGAGATTTGTGTACTTGTAATTACCACCAAGTATCATCAAGATTGGGTGAAAAAATATTTGCTGGTATTTCGGCAACCCGTAATTTCTTGGGAGCTTGGCAAACCCTTTCAATGAAAGTGCTTTTCCACAGTCTCTGCTTAGGGCTATTGAAGAGGAAACAAATCATAGAGACAAAACTGAGAACTCCTTTATTTTGTCAAGTTTCAAAGAGCTACTACAAACCATGTTGGATTTATTGTTCCAAATTCATCTATCTATATAGGAGAGAACAGAGGGACACCTAAAATTCTAAACTGCTACTGTAAACGAACGCTTCAACCTAGAAGAACCAATTTTGGTGAGTCAAGTTGAATTTGTGTACTGATCATTACCACCAGTATCATCAAGATTGGGTGAAAAAATATTTGCTGGTATTTTGGAAACTTGTTATTTCTTAGAAGCTTGAAAACAACTCTCAATGAAAGTGCTTTTCCACTGTCTGTGCCTAGGGCTACTTGAAGAGGAAACAAACCATAGAGATAAAACTGAGAACTCCTTTATTTGGTCAAGTTTCAAAGAGCTACTACAAACCATGTTGGATTTAGAGTTCCAAATTCATCTATCTATATTGGAGAGAACAGAGTAAAACCTAAAAATAAAAACTCCTACTGTAAACGAACGCTTCATCATACAAGACCACAATTTGGTGAGCCAAGTGCCATTTGTGTACTGATCATTACCACCACGTATCATCAATATTGGGTGAAAAAATATTTGCTGGTATTTCGGCAACCCGTAATTTCTTGGGAGCTTGGCAAACCCTTTCAATGAAAGTGCTTTTCCACTGTCTCTGCTTAGGGCTATTGAAGAGGAAACAAATCATAGAGAAAAAACTGAGAACTCCTTTAATTTGTCAAGTTTCAAAGAGCTACTACAAACCATGTTGGATTTAGAGTTCCAAATTCAGCTATCTATATAGGAGAGAGCAGAAGGAAACCTAAAAATATAAACTGCTACTGTAAAGGAACGCTTCAACCTAGAAGAACAAAATTTGGTGAGCCAAGTGGGATTTGTGTACTTGTCCTTACCACCAAGTATCATCCAGATTGGGTGAAAAAATATTTGCTGGTATTTCGGAAACTCGTTATTTCTTAGAAGCTTGGCAAACCCTCTCAATGAATGTGCTTTTCCCCAGTCTGTGCCTAGGGCTATTTGAAGAGGAAACAAACCATAGAGACAAAACTGAGAACTTTTTTCTTTTGTCAAGTTTCAAAAAGCTACTACAAACCATGTTGGATTTAGAGTTCCAAATTCATCTATCTATACAAAGAGAACAGAGTGAAACCTAAAAATAAAAACTGCTACTGTAAACAAACTCTTCAACCAAGAAGAACACAATTTGGTGAGCCAAGTGGGATTTGTGTACTTGTCATTACCACCGAGTATCATCAAGATTGTGTGAAAAAATATTTGCTGGTATTTCGGAAACTCGTTATTTCTTAGAAGCTTGGGAAACCCTCTCAATGAAAGTGCTTTTCCACAGTCCGTGCCTAGGGCTACTTGAAGAGGAAACAAACCATAGAGACAAAACTGAGAACTCCTTTATTTTATGAAGTTTCAAAGAGGTAGTACAAACCATGTTGGATTTAGAGTTCCAAATTCATCTATCTATATAGGAGAGAACTGAGTGAAACCTAAAAATAAAAACTGCTACTGTAAACGAACGCTTCAACCTCGAAGAACAAAATTTGGTGAGCCAAGTGGGATTTGTGTACTTCTCATTAATACCAAGTATCATCAAGATTGGGTGAAAAACTGTTTGCTGGTATTTCGGAAACTTGTAATTTCTTGGAAGCTTGGCAACCCCTTTCAATGAAAGTGCTTTTCCACATTCTCTGATTAGGGATACTTGAGGAGGAAACAAATAATAGAGACAAAACTAAGAACTCCTTTATTTTGTCAAGTTTCAAAGAGCTACTACAAACCATGTTGGATTTAGAGTTCCAAATTCATCTATCTATATGGGAGAGAACAGAGTAAAACCTAAAAATAAAAACTGCTACTGTAAACGAACGCTTCATCATAGAAGACCACAATTTGGAGAGCCAAGTGCCATTTGTGTACTGATCATTACCACCACGTATCATCAAGATTGGTTGAAAAAATATTTGCTGGAATTTCAGTAACTCGTAATTTCTTGAAAGCTTGGCAACCCCTATGAATGAATGTGCTTTTCCACGGTCTGTGCCTAGGGCTATTTGAAGAGGAAACAAACCATAGAGACAAAACTGAAAACTTTTTTATTTTGGCAAGTTTCAAAGAGCTACTACAAACCATGTTGGATTTAGAGTTCCAAATTCATCTATCTATATAGGAGAGAACAGTGGGAAACCTAAAAATAAAAACTGCTACTGTAAACGAACGCTTCAACCTAGAAGAGCAAAATTTGGTGAGCCATGCGGGATTTGTGTACTTGTCATTACCACCACGTATCGTCAAGATTGGGTGAAAAAGTATTTGCTGGTATTTCGTAAACTCGTAATTTCTTGGAAGCTTCGCAACACCTTTCAATGAAAGTGCTTTTCCACAGTCTGTACCTAGGGCTACTTGAAGAGGAAACAAAACATAGAGACAATACTGAGATCTCCTTTATTTTGTCAAGTTTCAAAGAGCTACTACAAACCATGTTGAATTTAGAGTTCCAAATTAATCTATCTATATAGGAGAGAACAGAGTGAAACCTAAATATAAAAACTGCTACTGTCGACGAATGCTTCAACCTAGAAGAACCAAATTTGGTGAGGCAAGTGGGATTGGTGTACTGATCATTACACCAAGTATCATCAAGATTGGGTGAAAAAATATTTGCTGGTGTTTCTGAAACTAGTTATTTCGTAGAAGCTTGGCAACCCCTCCAAATGAAAGTGCTTTTCCACAGTCTGTGCATAGGGCTACTTGAAGAGGAAACAATCCTTAGAGACAAAACTAAGAAATCCTTTATTTTCTCAAGTTTCAAACAGATACTACAAACCATGTTGGATTTAGAGTTCCAAATTCATCTATCTATATAGGAGAGAACAGAGTGAAACCTAAATATAAAAACTGCTACTGTAGACGAACACTTAAACCTAGAAAACCAAAATTTGATGGCCAAGTGGGATTTGTGTACTGATCATTACCACCAAGTATCATCAAGATTGGGTGAAAATATTTGCTGGTATTTTGGAAACTCGTTATTTCTTAGAAGCTTGGCAACCCCTCTTATGAAAATGCTTTTCCACAATCTGTACCTAGGGCTACTTGAAGAGGAAACAAACCATAGGGACAAAACTGAGAACTACTATTTTGTCAAGTTTCAAAGAGCTAGTACAAACCATGTTGGATTTAGAGTTCCAAATTCAGCTATCTATATAGGAGAGAACAGAGGGAAACCTAAAAACATAAACTGCTACTGTAAACGAACGCTTCAAACTAGAAGAACAAAATTTAGTGAGTCAAGTGGGATTTCTGTACCGATCATTACCAAAAATATCATCAAGATTGGTTGAAAAAATGTTTGCTGGTGTTTTGGAAACTCATAATTTTTTGGAAGCTTGGCAACCCCTTTCAATGAAAGTCCTTTTCCACAGTCTCTGCTTAGGGCTACTTGAAGAGGAAACAAATCATAGAGACAAAACTGAGAACTCCTTTATTTTGTCAAGTTTCAAAGAGCTACTACAAACCATGTTGGATTTAGAGTTCCAAATTCATCTATCTATATAGGAGAGAACAGAGGGAAACCTAAAAATATAAACTGCTACTGTAAAAGAACGCTTCAACATAGAAGATCACAATTTGGTGAGTCAAGTGGGATTTGTGCACCTATCATTACCACCAAGTATCTTCAAGATTGGGTGAAAAAATATTTGCTGGTATTTCGGAAACTCCTTATATCTTAGAAGCTTGGCAACCCCTCTCAATGAAAGTGCTTTTCCACAGTCTCTGCTTAGGGCTACTTGAAGAAAAAACAAACCATAGAGACAAAACTGACCACTCCTTTATTTTGTCAAGTTTCAAAGATCTTCTACAAACTATGTTGGATTTAGAGTTCCAAATTCATCTATCTATATAGGAGAGAACAATGGGAAACCTAAAAATAAAAACTGCTCCTTTAAAGAAACGGTTCAACCTAGAAGAACAAAATTTGGTGAGCCAAGTGGGATTTGTGTACCGATCATTACCACCACGTATAATAAAGTTTGGGTGAAAAAATATTTGCTGGTATTTCGGAAACTCGTAATTTCTTGGAAGCTTTGCAACCCCTTTCAATGAAAGTGCTTTTCCACAGTCCCTGCTTAGGGCTACTTGAAGAGGAAAGAAATCATAGAGATAAAACTGAGAACTACTTTTTTTTTGTCAACTTTCAAAGAGCTACTACAAACCATGTTGGATTTAGAGTTCCAAATTCATCTATCTATATAGGAGAGAACAGAGGGAAACCTAAAAATAAAAACTGCTACTGTAAACGAACGCTTCAACCTAGAAGAACAAAATTTGGTGAGCCATGTAGGATTTGTGTACTTGTCATTGCCACCACGTATCATAAAGATTGGGTGAAAAAATATTTGCTGGTATTTCGGAAACTCGTTATTTCTTAGAAGCTTGGCATCCTCTCTCAATGAAAGTGCTTTTCCACAGTCTGTGCCTAGGGCTACTTAAAAAGGAAACAAACCATATTGACAAAACTGAGAACTACTTTATTTTGTCCAGTTTCAAAGAACTAGTAAAAACCATGTTGGATTTACAGTTCCAAATTCATCTATCTATATAGGAGAGAACACAGTGAAACTTAATATTATAACTGCTACTATAGACGAAGACTTAAACCTAGAAGAACAAAATTTGGTTACCAAGTGGGATTTGTGTACTTGTCATTACCCCAAGTATCATCAAGATTGGGTGAAAAAATATATGATGGTATTTCGGAAACTCATAATTTCTTGGAAGCTTTGCAACCCCTTTCACTGAAAGTGCTTTTTCACAGTCTCTGCTTAAGGCTACTTAAAGAGGAAACAATCCATAGAGACAAAACTGAGAACAACATTTTTGTCAAGTTTTAAAGAGCGACTACAAACCATGTTGGATTTAGAGTTCCAAATTCATCTATCTATATATGTGAGAACAGAGGGAAACCTAAATATAAAAACGACTACTGTAGACGAACGCTTGAACCTAGCGAACAAAATTTGGTGAGCCAAGTGGGATTTGTGTACTGATCATTACCACCAAGTATCATCAAGATTGGGTGAAAAAATATTTGCTGGTATTTCGGAAAATCGTTATTTCTTAGAACCTTGACAACCCCTCTCAATGAAAGTGCTTTGCCACTGTCTCTGCCCAGGGCTACTTGAAGAGGAAACAAACCATAGAGACAAAACTGAGAACTACCATTTTTGTGAAGTTTCAAAGAGCTAGTACAAACCATGTAGCATTTAGAGTTCCAAATTCATCTATCTATATAGGAGAGAACAGAGGGAAACCTAAATATAAAAACGACTACTGTAGACGAACGCTTCAACCTAGAAGAATAAAATTTGGTGAGTCAAGTGGGATTTGTGTACTGATCATTACCAAAAAGTATCATCAAGATTGGGTGAAAAAATACTTGCTGGTATTTCAGAAACTCGTTATTTCTTAGAAGCTTGGCAACACCTCTGAATGAAAGTGCTTTTCCACAGTCTGTGACTAGGGCTACTTGAAGAGGAAACAACCATAGAGACAAAACTGAGCACTCCTTTATTTTGTCAAGTTTCAAAGAGCTACTACAAACCATGTTGGATTTAGAGTTGCAAATTCATCTATCTATATAGGAGAGAACAGAGGGAAACCTAAAAATATAAACTGCTACTGTAAAAGAACACTTCAACATAGAAGATCACAATTTGGTGAGTCAAGTGGGATTTGTGCACCGATCATTACCACCAAGTATCTTCAAGATTGGGTGAAAAAATATTTGCTGGTATTTCAGAAACTCCTTATATCTTAGAAGCTTGGCAACCCCTCTCAATGAAAGTGCTTTTCCACAGTCTCTGCTTAGGGCTACTTGAAGAAAAAACAAACCATAGAGACAAAACTGACCACTCCTTTATTTTGTCAAGTTTCAAAGATCTTCTACAAACTATGTTGGATTTAGAGTTCCAAATTCATCTATCTATATAGGAGAGAACAAAGGGAAACCTAAAAATAAAAACTGCTCCTTTAAAGATACGGTTCAACCTAGAAGAACAAAATTTGGTGAGCCAAGTGGGATTTGTGTACCGATCATTACCACCACGTATAATAAAGTTTGGGTGAAAAAATATTTGCTGGTATTTCGGAAACTCGTAATTTCTTGGAAGCTTTGCAACCCCTTTCAATGAAAGTGCTTTTCCACAGTCCCTGCTTAGGGCTACTTGAAGAGGAAAGAAATCATAGAGACAAAACTGAGAACTACTCTTTTTTGTCAAGTTTCAAAGAGCTACTACAAACCATGTTGGATTTAGAGTTCCAAATTCATCTATCTATATAGGAGAGACCAGAGTGAAACCTAAAAATAAAAACTGCTACTTGAAACGAACGCTTCAACCTAGAAGAACAAAATGTGGTGAGCCATGTAGGATTTGTTTACTTGTCATTGCCAACACGTATCATAGAGATTGGGTGAAAAAGTATTTGCTGGTATTTGCAAACTCGTAATTTCTTGGAAGCTTGGCAACCCCTGTCAATGAAAGTGCTTTTCCACAGTCTCTGCTTAGGGCTACTTGAAGAGGAAACAAATTATAGAGACAAAACTGAGAACTCTTTATTTTGTCAAGTTTCAAAAGCTACTACAAACCATGTTGGATTTACAGTTCCAAATTCATCTATCTATATAGGAGAGAACAGAGGGAAACCTAAAAATATAAACTGCTACTGTAAAAGAACGCTTCAACCTAGAAGAACAAAATTTGGTGAGTCAAGTGGGATTTGTGTACCGATCATTACCACCAAGTATCTTCAAGATTGGGTGAAAAAATATTTGCTGGTATTTCGGAAAATCCTTATTTCTTGGAAGCTTGGCAACCCCTTTCAATGAAAGTGCTTTTCCACAATCTCTGCTTAAGGCTACTTGAAGAGGAAACAAACCATAGAGACAAAACTGAGAACTACTTTTTTTGTCAAGTTTCAAAGAGCGACTACAAACCATGTTGGATTTAGAGTTCCAAATTCATCTATCTATATAGAAGAGAACAGAGGGAAACCTAAAAATAAAAACTGCTCCTTGAAACGAACGCTTCAACCTAGAAGAACAAAATTTGGTGAGCCATGTAGGATTTGTGTACTTGTCATTGCCACCACGTATCATAAAGATTGGGTGAAAAAATATTTGCTGGTATTTCGGAAACTCGTTATTTCTTAGAAGCTTGGCAACCTCTCTCAATGAAAGTGCTTTTCCACAGTCTGTGCCTAGGGCTACTTAAAGAGGAAACAAACCATATTGACAAAATGAGAACTACTTTATTTTGTCCAGTTTCAAAGAACTAGTAAAAACCATGTTGGATTTACAGTTCCAAATTTATCTATCTATATAGGAGAGAACACAGTGAAACTTAATATTATAACTGCTACTATAGACGAAGACTTAAACCTAGAAGAACAAAATTTGGTTACCAAGTGGGATTTGTGTACTTGTCATTACCCCAAGTATCATCAAGATTGGGTTTAAAAATGTATGATGGTATTTCGGAAACTCATAATTTCTTGGAAGCTTGGCAACCCCTTTCACTGAAAGTGCTATTTCACAGTCTCTGCTTAAGGCTACTTGAAGAGGAAACAATCCATAGAGACAAAACTGAGAACAACATTTTTGTCAAGTTTTAAAGAGCGACTACAAACCATGTTGGATTTAGAGTTCCAAGTTCATCTATCTATATATCAGAGAACAGAGGGAAACCTAAATATAAAAACGACTACTGTAGACGAACGCTTGAACCTAGCGAACAAAATTTGGTGAGCCAAGTGGGATTTGTGTACTGATCATTACCACCAAGTATCATCAAGATTGGGTGAAAAAATATTTGCTGGTATTTCGGAAAATCGTTATTTCTTAGAACCTTGACAACCCCTCTCAATGAAAGTGCTTTGCCACTGTCTCTGCCCAGGGCTACTTGAAGAGGAAACAAACCATAGAGACAAAACTGAGAACTACCATTTTTGTGAAGTTTCAAAGAGCTAGTACAAACCATGTAGCATTTAGAGTTCCAAATTCATCTATCTATATAGGAGAGAACAGAGGGAAACCTAAATATAAAAACGACTACTGTAGACGAACGCTTCAACCTAGAAGAATAAAATTTGGTGAGTCAAGTGGGATTTGTGTACTGATCATTACCAAAAAGTATCATCAAGATTGGGTGAAAAAATACTTGCTGGTATTTCAGAAACTCGTTATTTCTTAGAAGCTTGGCAACACCTCTGAATGAAAGTGCTTTTCCACAGTCTGTGACTAGGGCTACTTGAAGAGGAAACAACCATAGAGACAAAACTGAGCACTCCTTTATTTTGTCAAGTTTCAAAGAGCTACTACAAACCATGTTGGATTTAGAGTTGCAAATTCATCTATCTATATAGGAGAGAACAGAGGGAAACCTAAAAATATAAACTGCTACTGTAAAAGAACACTTCAACATAGAAGATCACAATTTGGTGAGTCAAGTGGGATTTGTGCACCGATCATTACCACCAAGTATCTTCAAGATTGGGTGAAAAAATATTTGCTGGTATTTCAGAAACTCCTTATATCTTAGAAGCTTGGCAACCCCTCTCAATGAAAGTGCTTTTCCACAGTCTCTGCTTAGGGCTACTTGAAGAAAAAACAAACCATAGAGACAAAACTGACCACTCCTTTATTTTGTCAAGTTTCAAAGATCTTCTACAAACTATGTTGGATTTAGAGTTCCAAATTCATCTATCTATATAGGAGAGAACAAAGGGAAACCTAAAAATAAAAACTGCTCCTTTAAAGATACGGTTCAACCTAGAAGAACAAAATTTGGTGAGCCAAGTGGGATTTGTGTACCGATCATTACCACCACGTATAATAAAGTTTGGGTGAAAAAATATTTGCTGGTATTTCGGAAACTCGTTATTTCTTAGAAGCTTGGCAACCCCTCTCAATGAAAGTGCTTTTCCATGGTCTGTGCCTAGGGCTACTTGAAGAGGAAACATACCATAGAGACAAAACTGAGAACTCCTTTATTTTGTCAAGTTTCAAAGAGCTACTACAAACCATGTTGGTTTTAGAGTTCCAAATTCATCTATGTATATAGGAGAGAACAGAGTGAAACCAAAAATAAAAACTGCAACTGTAAACGAACTTTTCCACCTAGAAGAACAAAATTTGGTGAGCCAAGTGGGATTTGTGTACTTGTCATTACCACCACATATCATCAAGATTGGGTGAAAAAATATTTGCTGGTGTTTCGGAAACTCGTAATTTATTGGAAGATTTGCAACCCCTTTTAATGAAAGTGCTTTTCCACAGTCTGTGCCTAGGGCTACTTGAAGAGGAAACAAACCATAGAGACAAAACTGAGAACTACTTTATTTTGTCAAGTTTCAAAGAGCTACTACAAACCATGTGGGATTTACAGTTCCAAATTTATGTATCTATATAGGAGAGAACAGAGTGAAACCTAAAAATAAAAACTGCTACTTGAAACGAACGCTTCAACCTAGAAGAACAAAATTTGGTGAGCCATGTAGGATTTGTTTACTTGTCATTGCCACCACGTATCATAAAGATTGGGTGAAAAAGTATTTGCTGGTATTTGGAAACTCGTAATTTCTTGGAAGCTTGTCAACCCCTGTCAATGAAAGTGCTTTTCCACAGTCTCTGCTTAGGGCTACTCGAAGAGGAAACAAATTATAGACACAAAACTGAGAACTCTTTATTTTGTCAAGTTTCAAAAGCTACTACAAACCATGTTGGATTTACAGTTCCAAATTCATCTATCTATACAAAGAGAACAGAGTGAAACCTAAAAATAAAAACTGCTACTGTAAACAAACTCTTCAACCAAGAAGAACACAATTTGGTGAGCCAAGTGGGATTTGTGTACTTGTCATTACCACCGAGTATCATCAAGATTGTGTGAAAAAATATTTGCTGGTATTTCGGAAACTCGTTATTTCTTAGAAGCTTGGGAAACCCTCTCAATGAAAGTGCTTTTCCACAGTCCGTGCCTAGGGCTACTTGAAGAGGAAACAAACCATAGAGACAAAACTGAGAACTCCTTTATTTTATGAAGTTTCAAAGAGGTAGTACAAACCATGTTGGATTTAGAGTTCCAAATTCATCTATCTATATAGGAGAGAACTGAGTGAAACCTAAAAATAAAAACTGCTACTGTAAACGAACGCTTCAACCTCGAAGAACAAAATTTGGTGAGCCAAGTGGGATTTGTGTACTTCTCATTAATACCAAGTATCATCAAGATTGGGTGAAAAACTGTTTGCTGGTATTTCGGAAACTTGTAATTTCTTGGAAGCTTGGCAACCCCTTTCAATGAAAGTGCTTTTCCACATTCTCTGATTAGGAATACTTGAGGAGGAAACAAATAATAGAGACAAAACTAAGAACTCCTTTATTTTGTCAAGTTTCAAAGAGCTACTACAAACCATGTTGGATTTAGAGTTCCAAATTCATCTATCTATATGGGAGAGAACAGAGTAAAACCTAAAAATAAAAACTGCTACTGTAAACGAACGCTTCATCATAGAAGACCACAATTTGGAGAGCCAAGTGCCATTTGTGTACTGATCATTACCACCACGTATCATCAAGTTTGGTTGAAAAAATATTTGCTGGAATTTCAGTAACTCGTAATTTCTTGAAAGCTTGGCAACCCCTATGAATGAATGTGCTTTTCCACGGTCTGTGCCTAGGGCTATTTGAAGAGGAAACAAACCATAGAGACAAAACTGAAAACTTTTTTATTTTGGCAAGTTTCAAAGAGCTACTACAAACCATGTTGGATTTAGAGTTCCAAATTCATCTATCTATATAGGAGAGAACAGTGGGAAACCTAAAAATAAAAACTGCTACTGTAAACGAACGCTTCAACCTAGAAGAGCAAAATTTGGTGAGCCATGCGGGATTTGTGTACTTGTCATTACCACCACGTATCGTCAAGATTGGGTGAAAAAGTATTTGCTGGTATTTCGTAAACTCGTAATTTCTTGGAAGCTTCGCAACACCTTTCAATGAAAGTGCTTTTCCACAGTCTGTACCTAGGGCTACTTGAAGAGGAAACAAAACATAGAGACAATACTGAGATCTCCTTTATTTTGTCAAGTTTCAAAGAGCTACTACAAACCATGTTGAATTTAGAGTTCCAAATTAATCTATCTATATAGGAGAGAACAGAGTGAAACCTAAATATAAAAACTGCTACTGTCGACGAATGCTTCAACCAAGAAGAACCAAATTTGGTGAGGCAAGTGGGATTGGTGTACTGATCATTACACCAAGTATCATCAAGATTGGGTGAAAAAATATTTGCTGGTGTTTCTGAAACTAGTTATTTCGTAGAAGCTTGGCAACCCCTCCAAATGAAAGTGCTTTTCCACAGTCTGTGCATAGGGCTACTTGAAGAGGAAACAATCCTTAGAGAAAAAACTAAGAAATCCTTTATTTTCTCAAGTTTCAAACAGATACTACAAACCATGTTGGATTTAGAGTTCCAAATTCATCTATCTATATAGGAGAGAACAGAGTGAAACCTAAATATAAAAACTGCTACTGTAGACGAACACTTAAACCTAGAAAAACAAAATTTGATGGCCAAGTGGGATTTGTGTACTGATCATTACCACCAAGTATCATCAAGATTGGGTGAAAATATTTGCTGGTATTTTGGAAACTCGTTATTTCTTAGAAGCTTGGCAACCCCTCTTATGAAAATGCTTTTCCACAATCTGTACCTAGGGCTACTTGAAGAGGAAACAAACCATAGGGACAAAACTGAGAACTACTATTTTGTCAAGTTTCAAAGAGCTAGTACAAACCATGTTGGATTTAGAGTTCCAAATTCAGCTATCTATATAGGAGAGAACAGAGGGAAACCTAAAAACATAAACTGCTACTGTAAACGAACGCTTCAAACTAGAAGAACAAAATTTAGTGAGTCAAGTGGGATTTCTGTACCGATCATTACCAAAAAGTATCATCAAGATTGGTTGAAAAAATGTTTGCTGGTGTTTTGGAAACTCATAATTTTTTGGAAGCTTGGCAACCCCTTTCAATGAAAGTCCTTTTCCACAGTCTCTGCTTAGGGCTACTTGAAGAGGAAACAAATCATAGAGACAAAACTGAGAACTCCTTTATTTTGTCAAGTTTCAAAGAGCTACTACAAACCATGTTGGATTTAGAGTTCCAAATTCATCTATCTATATAGGAGAGAACAGAGGGAAACCTAAAAATATAAACTGCTACTGTAAAAGAACGCTTCAACATAGAAGATCACAATTTGGTGAGTCAAGTGGGATTTGTGCACCTATCATTACCACCAAGTATCTTCAAGATTGGGTGAAAAAATATTTGCTGGTATTTCGGAAACTCCTTATATCTTAGAAGCTTGGCAACCCCTCTCAATGAAAGTGCTTTTCCACAGTCTCTGCTTAGGGCTACTTGAAGAAAAAACAAACCATAGAGACAAAACTGACCACTCCTTTATTTTGTCAAGTTTCAAAGATCTTCTACAAACTATGTTGGATTTAGAGTTCCAAATTCATCTATCTATATAGGAGAGAACAATGGGAAACCTAAAAATAAAAACTGCTCCTTTAAAGAAACGGTTCAACCTAGAAGAACAAAATTTGGTGAGCCAAGTGGGATTTGTGTACCGATCATT
>NW_027516997.1:0-49961 GCF_048772815.1 Callospermophilus lateralis | reverse complement strand
TTTATTCTTCTAGGTTGAAGCATTCGTTTAGAGTAACAGTTTGAATTTTTAGGTTTCACTCTGTTTTCTCATACATAGATAGCTGTGTTTGGAATTCTAAATCAAACACGGTTTGTGCTAGCTCCTTGAAACATGACCAAATGAAGTAGTTCTAAGTTCTATCTCTATGGTTTGTTTCCTCTTGAAGTACCCCATGCAGAGACTGGCGAAAAACACTTTCGTTTGAAAGGGGTTGCCAAGCTTCCAAAAAACTACTAGTTTGATGAAATCTCAGCAAACATTTTTTCACCAAATCTTGATGATACTTGGTGGTAATGATCAGTTCACTAATCCCACTTGGCTGCCCAATTTTTATTCTTCTAGGTTGAAGCATTCGTTTCCAGTAACAGTTTGAATTTTTAGGTTTCACTCTGTTTTCTCCTACATAGAGAGCAGTGTTTGGAATTCTAAATCAAACATGGTTTGTGCTAGCTCCTTGAAACTTGACCAAATGAAGTAGTTCTAAGTTCTATCTCTATGGTTTGTTTCCTCTTGAAGTACCCCATGCAGAGACTGGCGAAAAACACTTTCGTTTGAAAGGCTTTGCCAAGCTTCCAAAAAACGACTAGTTTGCTGAAATCTCAGCAAACATTTTTTCACCAAAACATGATGATACTTGGTGGTAATGATCAGTTCACTAATCCCACTTGGCTGCCTAACTTTCACTCCTCTAGGTTCAAGCGTTCGTTTCCAGTAACACTTTGAATTTTTAGGTTTCACTCTGTTTTCTGCTATATAGATAGATGTGTTTGAAACTCTAAATCAAACACGGTTTGTGCTAGCTCCTTGAAACTTGACCAAATGAAGTAGTTCTAAGTTCTATCTCTATGGTTTGTTTCCTCTTGAATACCCCATGCAGAGACTGGCGAAAAACACTTTCGTTTGAAAGGGGTTGCCAAGCTTCCAAAAAACTACTAGTTTGCTGAAATCTCAGCAAACATTTTTTCAACAAATCTTGATGATACTTGGTGGTAATGATCAGTTCACTAAGCCCACTTGGCTGCCCAATTTTTACTCTTCTAGGTTCAAGGGTTCATTTCCAGTAACACTTTGAATTTTTAGGTTTCACTCTGTTTTCTGCTATATAGATAGATGTGTTTGAAACTCTAAATCAAACACGGTTTGTGCTAGCTCCTTGTAACCTTACCAAATGAAGTAGTTCTATGTTCCATCTCTATGGTTTGTTTCCTCTTGAAGTACACCATGCAGAGACTGGCGAAAAACACTTTCGTTTGAAAGGTGTGGCCAAGCTTCCAAAAAACTACTAGTTTGCTGAAATCTCAGCAAAACTTTTTTCACCAAATCTTAATGATACTTGGTGGTAATGATCAGCTCACTAATCCCACTTGGCTACCCAATTTTTATTCTTCTAGGTTGAAGCATTCGTTTCCAGTAACACTTTGAATTTTTAGGTTTCACTCTGTTTTCTGCTATATAGATAGATGTGTTTGAAACTCTAAATCAAACACGGTTTGTGCTAGCTCCTTGAAATTTGACCAAATGAAGTAGTTCTAAGTTCTATCTCTATGGTTTGTTTCCTCTTGAAGTACCCCATGCAGAGACTGGCGAAAAACACTTTCGTTTGAAAGGGGTTGCCAAGCTTCCAAAAAACTACTAGTTTGCTGAAATCTCAGCAAACATTTTTTAACCAAATCTTGATGATACTTGGTGGTAATGATCAGTTCACTAATCCCACTTGGCTGCCCAACTTTCACTCTTCTAGGTTCAAGCGTTCGTTTCCAGTAACATTTTGAATTTTTAGGTTTCACTCTGTTTTCTGCTATATAAATAGATGTGTTTGAAACTCTAAATCAAACACGGTTTGTGCTAGCTCCTTGAAATTTGACCAAATGAAGTAGTTCTAAGTTCTATCTCTATGGTTTGTTTCCACTTGAAGTACCCCATGCAGAGACTGGCGAAAAACACTTTCGTTTGAAAGGGGTTGCCAAGCTTCCAAAAAACTACTAGTTTGCTGAAATCTCAGCAAACCTTTTTTCACCAAATCTTGATGATACTTGGTGGTAATGATCAGTTCACTTATCCCACTTGGCTGCCCAATTTTTATTCTTCTAGGTTGAAGCATTCGTTTCCAGTAACAGTTTCAATTTTTAGGTTTCACTCTGTTTTCTGCTATATAGATAGATGTGTTTGAAACTCTAAATCAAACACGGTTTGTGCTAGCTCCTTGAAATTTGACCAAATGAAGTAGTTCTAAGTTCTATCTCTATGGTTTGTTTCCTCTTGAAGTACCCCATGCAGAGACTGGCGAAAAACACTTTCGTTTGAAAGGGGTTGCCAAGCTTCCAAAAAACTACTAGTTTGCTGAAATCTCAGCAAACATTTTTTAAGCAAATCTTGATGATACTTGGTGGTAATGATCAGTTCACTAATCTCACTTGGCTGCCCAAATTTCACTCTTCTAGTTTCAAGCGTTCGTTTCCAGTAACACTTTGAATTTTTAGGTTTCACTCTGTTTTCTGCTATATAGATAGATGTGTTTGAAACTCTAAATCAAACACGGTTTGTGCTAGCTCCGTGAAACTTGACAAAATGAAGTAGTCCTAAGTTCTATCTCTATGGTTTGTTTCCTCTTGAAGTACCCCATGCAGAGACTGGCGAAAAAAACTTTCGTTTGAAAGGGGTTGCCAAGCTTCCAAAAAACTACTAGTTTGCTGAAATCTCAGCAAACCTTTTTTCATCAAATCTTGATGATACTTGGTGGTAATGATCAGTTCACTAATCCCACTTGGCTGCCCAATTTTTATTCTTCTAGTTTGAAGCATTCGTTGCCAGTAACAGTTTGAATTTTTAGGTTTCACTCTGTTTTCTCATACATAGATAGCTGTGTTTGGAATTCTAAATCAAACATGGTTTGTGCTAGCTCCTTGAAACTTGACCAAATGATGTAGTTCTAAGTTCTATCTGTATGGTTTGTTTCCTCTTGAAGTACCCCATGCAGAGACTGGCAAAAAACACTTTCGTTTGAAAGGGGTTGCCAAGCTTCCAAAAAACTACTAGTTTGCTGAAATCTCAGCAAACATTTTTTCACCAAAACTTGATGATAGTTGGTGGTAATTATCATTTCACTAATCCCACTTGGCTGCCCAACTTTCACTCTTCTAGGTTCAAGCGTTCGTTTCCAGTAACACTTTGAATTTTTAGGTTTCACTCTGTTTTCTGCTATATAGATAGATGTGTTTGAAACTCTAAATCAAACACGGTTTGTGCTAGCTCCTTGAAACTTGACCAAATGAAGTAGTTCTATGTTCCATCTCTATGGTTTGTTTCCTCTTGAAGTACCCCATGCAGAGACTGGCAAAAAACACTTTCGTTTGAAAGGGGTGGCCAAGCTTTCAAAAAACTACTAGTTTGCTGAAATCTCATCAAACATTTTTTCACCAAATCTTGATGATACTTGGTGGTAATGATCAGTTCACTAATCCCACTTGGCTACCCAATTTTTATTCTTCTAGGATGAAGCATTCGTTTCCAGTAACATTTTGAATTTTTAGGTTTCACTCTGTATTCTGCTATATAAATAGATGTGTTTGAAACTCTAAATCAAACACGGTTTGTGCTAGCTCCTTGAAATTTGACCAAATGAAGTAGTTCTAAGTTCTATCTCTATGGTTTGTTTCCTCTTGAAGTACCCCATGTAGAGACTGGCGAAAAACACTTTCCTTTGAAAGGGGTTGCCAAGCTTCCAAAAAACTACTAGTTTGCTGAAATCTCAGCAAACATTTTTTCACCAAATCTTGATGATACCTGGTGGTAATGATCAGTTCACTTATCCCACTTGGCTGCCCAATTTTTATTCTTCTAGGTTGAAGCATTCGTTTCCAGTAACAGTTTGAATTTTTAGGTTTCACTCTGTTTTCTCATACATAGATAGCTGTGTTTGGAATTCTAAATCAAACACGGTTTGTGCTAGCTCCTTGAAACTTTACCAAATGAAGTAGTTCTATGTTCCATCTCTATGGTTTGTTTCCTCTTGAAGTACACCATGCAGAGACTGGCGAAAAACACTTTCGTTTGAAAGGGGTGGCAAGCTTTCAAAAAACTACTAGTTTGCTGAAATCTCATCAAACATTTTTTCACCAAATCTTGATGATACTTGGTGGTAATGATCAGTTCACTAATCCCACTTGGCTACCCAATTTTTATTCTTCTAGGATGAAGCATTCGTTTCCAGTAACATTTTGAATTTTTAGGTTTCACTCTGTTTTCTGCTATATAAATAGATGTGTTTGAAACTCTAAATCAAACACGGTTTGTGCTAGCTCCTTGAAATTTGACCAAATGAAGTAGTTCTAAGATTTATATCTATGGTTTGTTTCCTCTTGAAGTACCCCATGCAGAGACTGGCGAAAAACACTTTCGTTTGAAAGGGGTTGCCAAGCTTCCAAAAAACTACTAGTTTGCTGAAATCTCAGCAAACATTTTTTCACCAAATCTTGATGATACTTGGTGGTAATGATCAGTTCACTATTCCCACTTGGCTGCCCAATTTTTATTCTTCTAGGTTGAAGCATTCGTTTAGAGTAACAGTTTGAATTTTTAGGTTTCACTCTGTTTTCTCATACATAGATAGCTGTGTTTGGAATTCTAAATCAAACACGGTTTGTGCTAGCTCCTTGAAACATGACCAAATGAAGTAGTTCTAAGTTCTATCTCTATGGTTTGTTTCCTCTTGAAGTACCCCATGCAGAGACTGGCGAAAAACACTTTCGTTTGAAAGGGGTTGCCAAGCTTCCAAAAAACTACTAGTTTGATGAAATCTCAGCAAACATTTTTTCACCAAATCTTGATGATACTTGGTGGTAATGATCAGTTCACTAATCCCACTTGGCTGCCCAATTTTTATTCTTCTAGGTTGAAGCATTCGTTTCCAGTAACAGTTTGAATTTTTAGGTTTCACTCTGTTTTCTCCTACATAGAGAGCAGTGTTTGGAATTCTAAATCAAACATGGTTTGTGCTAGCTCCTTGAAACTTGACCAAATGAAGTAGTTCTAAGTTCTATCTCTATGGTTTGTTTCCTCTTGAAGTACCCCATGCAGAGACTGGCGAAAAACACTTTCGTTTGAAAGGCTTTGCCAAGCTTCCAAAAAACGACTAGTTTGCTGAAATCTCAGCAAACATTTTTTCACCAAAACATGATGATACTTGGTGGTAATGATCAGTTCACTAATCCCACTTGGCTGCCTAACTTTCACTCCTCTAGGTTCAAGCGTTCGTTTCCAGTAACACTTTGAATTTTTAGGTTTCACTCTGTTTTCTGCTATATAGATAGATGTGTTTGAAACTCTAAATCAAACACGGTTTGTGCTAGCTCCTTGAAACTTGACCAAATGAAGTAGTTCTAAGTTCTATCTCTATGGTTTGTTTCCTCTTGAATACCCCATGCAGAGACTGGCGAAAAACACTTTCGTTTGAAAGGGGTTGCCAAGCTTCCAAAAAACTACTAGTTTGCTGAAATCTCAGCAAACATTTTTTCAACAAATCTTGATGATACTTGGTGGTAATGATCAGTTCACTAAGCCCACTTGGCTGCCCAATTTTTACTCTTCTAGGTTCAAGGGTTCATTTCCAGTAACACTTTGAATTTTTAGGTTTCACTCTGTTTTCTGCTATATAGATAGATGTGTTTGAAACTCTAAATCAAACACGGTTTGTGCTAGCTCCTTGTAACCTTACCAAATGAAGTAGTTCTATGTTCCATCTCTATGGTTTGTTTCCTCTTGAAGTACACCATGCAGAGACTGGCGAAAAACACTTTCGTTTGAAAGGTGTGGCCAAGCTTCCAAAAAACTACTAGTTTGCTGAAATCTCAGCAAAACTTTTTTCACCAAATCTTAATGATACTTGGTGGTAATGATCAGCTCACTAATCCCACTTGGCTACCCAATTTTTATTCTTCTAGGTTGAAGCATTCGTTTCCAGTAACACTTTGAATTTTTAGGTTTCACTCTGTTTTCTGCTATATAGATAGATGTGTTTGAAACTCTAAATCAAACACGGTTTGTGCTAGCTCCTTGAAATTTGACCAAATGAAGTAGTTCTAAGTTCTATCTCTATGGTTTGTTTCCTCTTGAAGTACCCCATGCAGAGACTGGCGAAAAACACTTTCGTTTGAAAGGGGTTGCCAAGCTTCCAAAAAACTACTAGTTTGCTGAAATCTCAGCAAACATTTTTTAACCAAATCTTGATGATACTTGGTGGTAATGATCAGTTCACTAATCCCACTTGGCTGCCCAACTTTCACTCTTCTAGGTTCAAGCGTTCGTTTCCAGTAACATTTTGAATTTTTAGGTTTCACTCTGTTTTCTGCTATATAAATAGATGTGTTTGAAACTCTAAATCAAACACGGTTTGTGCTAGCTCCTTGAAATTTGACCAAATGAAGTAGTTCTAAGTTCTATCTCTATGGTTTGTTTCCACTTGAAGTACCCCATGCAGAGACTGGCGAAAAACACTTTCGTTTGAAAGGGGTTGCCAAGCTTCCAAAAAACTACTAGTTTGCTGAAATCTCAGCAAACCTTTTTTCACCAAATCTTGATGATACTTGGTGGTAATGATCAGTTCACTTATCCCACTTGGCTGCCCAATTTTTATTCTTCTAGGTTGAAGCATTCGTTTCCAGTAACAGTTTCAATTTTTAGGTTTCACTCTGTTTTCTGCTATATAGATAGATGTGTTTGAAACTCTAAATCAAACACGGTTTGTGCTAGCTCCTTGAAATTTGACCAAATGAAGTAGTTCTAAGTTCTATCTCTATGGTTTGTTTCCTCTTGAAGTACCCCATGCAGAGACTGGCGAAAAACACTTTCGTTTGAAAGGGGTTGCCAAGCTTCCAAAAAACTACTAGTTTGCTGAAATCTCAGCAAACATTTTTTAAGCAAATCTTGATGATACTTGGTGGTAATGATCAGTTCACTAATCTCACTTGGCTGCCCAAATTTCACTCTTCTAGTTTCAAGCGTTCGTTTCCAGTAACACTTTGAATTTTTAGGTTTCACTCTGTTTTCTGCTATATAGATAGATGTGTTTGAAACTCTAAATCAAACACGGTTTGTGCTAGCTCCGTGAAACTTGACAAAATGAAGTAGTCCTAAGTTCTATCTCTATGGTTTGTTTCCTCTTGAAGTACCCCATGCAGAGACTGGCGAAAAACACTTTCGTTTGAAAGGGGTTGCCAAGCTTCCAAAAAACTACTAGTTTGCTGAAATCTCAGCAAACCTTTTTTCATCAAATCTTGATGATACTTGGTGGTAATGATCAGTTCACTAATCCCACTTGGCTGCCCAATTTTTATTCTTCTAGTTTGAAGCATTCGTTGCCAGTAACAGTTTGAATTTTTAGGTTTCACTCTGTTTTCTCATACATAGATAGCTGTCTTTGGAATTCTAAATCAAACATGGTTTGTGCTAGCTCCTTGAAACTTGACCAAATGATGTAGTTCTAAGTTCTATCTGTATGGTTTGTTTCCTCTTGAAGTACCCCATGCAGAGACTGGCAAAAAACACTTTCGTTTGAAAGGGGTTGCCAAGCTTCCAAAAAACTACTAGTTTGCTGAAATCTCAGCAAACATTTTTTCACCAAAACTTGATGATAGTTGGTGGTAATTATCATTTCACTAATCCCACTTGGCTGCCCAACTTTCACTCTTCTAGGTTCAAGCGTTCGTTTCCAGTAACACTTTGAATTTTTAGGTTTCACTCTGTTTTCTGCTATATAGATAGATGTGTTTGAAACTCTAAATCAAACACGGTTTGTGCTAGCTCCTTGAAACTTGACCAAATGAAGTAGTTCTATGTTCCATCTCTATGGTTTGTTTCCTCTTGAAGTACCCCATGCAGAGACTGGCAAAAAACACTTTCGTTTGAAAGGGGTGGCCAAGCTTTCAAAAAACTACTAGTTTGCTGAAATCTCATCAAACATTTTTTCACCAAATCTTGATGATACTTGGTGGTAATGATCAGTTCACTAATCCCACTTGGCTACCCAATTTTTATTCTTCTAGGATGAAGCATTCGTTTCCAGTAACATTTTGAATTTTTAGGTTTCACTCTGTATTCTGCTATATAAATAGATGTGTTTGAAACTCTAAATCAAACACGGTTTGTGCTAGCTCCTTGAAATTTGACCAAATGAAGTAGTTCTAAGTTCTATCTCTATGGTTTGTTTCCTCTTGAAGTACCCCATGTAGAGACTGGCGAAAAACACTTTCCTTTGAAAGGGGTTGCCAAGCTTCCAAAAAACTACTAGTTTGCTGAAATCTCAGCAAACATTTTTTCACCAAATCTTGATGATACCTGGTGGTAATGATCAGTTCACTTATCCCACTTGGCTGCCCAATTTTTATTCTTCTAGGTTGAAGCATTCGTTTCCAGTAACAGTTTGAATTTTTAGGTTTCACTCTGTTTTCTCATACATAGATAGCTGTGTTTGGAATTCTAAATCAAACACGGTTTGTGCTAGCTCCTTGAAACTTGACCGAATGAAGTAGTTCTAAGTTCTATCTCTATGGTTTGTTTCCCCTTGAAGTTCCCCATGCAGAGACTGGCGAAAAACACTTTCGTTTGAAAGGGGTGGCCAAGCTTCCAAAAAACTACTAGTTTGCTGAAATCTCAGCAAACATTTTTTCACCAAATCTTGATGATACTTGGTGGTCATGATCAGTTCACTAAGCCCACTTGGCTGCCCAATTTTTACTCTTCTAGGTTCAAGCGTTCATTTCCAGTAACACTTTGAATTTTTAGGTTTCACTCTGTTTTCTGCTTTATAGATAGATGTGTTTGAAACTCTAAATCAAACACCGTTTGTGCTAGCTCCTTGAAACTTTACCAAATGAAGTAGTTCTATGTTCCATCTCTATGGTTTGTTTCCTCTTGAAGTACACCATGCAGAGACTGGCGAAAAACACTTTCGTTTGAAAGGGGTGGCCAAGCTTCCAAAAAACTACTAGTTTGCTGAAATTTCAGCAAAACTTTTTTCACTAAATCTTAATGATACTTGGTGGTAATGATCAGTTCACTAATCCCACGTGGCTACCCAATTTTTATTCTTCTAGGTTGAAGCATTCGTTTCCAGTAACACTTTGAATTTTTAGGTTTCACTCTGTTTTCTGCTATATAGATAGATGTGTTTGAAACTCTAAATCAAACACGGTTTGTGCTAGCTCCTTGAAATTTGACCAAATGAAGTAGTTCTAAGTTCTATCTCTATGGTTTCTTTCCTCTTGAAGTACCCCATGCAGAGACTGGCGAAAAACACTTTCGTTTGAAAGGGTTTGCCAAGCTTCCAAAAAACTACTCGTTTGCTGTCATCTCATCTAACATTTTTTCACCAAATCTTGATGATACTTGGTGGTAATGATCTGTTCACTAATCCCACTTGGCTGCCCAATTTTTATTCTTCTAGGTTGAAGCATTCGTGTCAAGTAACAGTTTGAATTTTTAGGTTTCACTCTGTTTCTCATACATAGATAGCTGTGTTTGGAATTCTAAATCAAACACGGTTTGTGCTAGCTCCTTGAAACTTGACCAAATGAAGTAGTTCTAAGTTCTATCTCTATGGTTTGTTTCCTCTTGAAGTACCCCATGCAGAGACTGGCAAAAAACACTTTCGTTTGAAAGGGGTTGCCAAGCTTCCAAAAAACTACTAGTTTGCTGAAATCTCAGCAAACATTTTTTCACCAAAACTTGATGATACTTGGTGGTAATGATCATTTCACTAATCCCACTTGGCTGCCCAACTTTCACTCTTCTAGGTTCAAGCGTTCGTTTCCAGTAACACTATGAATTTTTAGGTTTCACTCTGTTTTCTGCTATATAGATAGATGTGTTTCAAACTCTAAATCAAACACGGTTTGTGCTAGCTCCTTGAAACTTGACCAAATGAAGTAGTTCTAAGTTCTATCTCTATGGTTTGTTTCCTCTTGAAGTACCCCATGCAGAGACTGGCGAAAAACACTTTCGTTTGAAAGGGGTGGCCAAGCTTCCAAAAAACTACTAGTTTGCTGAAATCTCAGCAAACATTTTTTCACCAAATCTCGATGATACTTGGTGGTAATGATCAGTTCACTAAGCCCACTTGGCTGCCCAATTTTTACTCTTCTAGGTTCAAGCGTTCGTTTCCAGTAACACTTTGAATTTTTAGGTTTCACTCTGTTTTCTGCTATATAGATAGATGTGTTTGAAACTCTAAATCAAACACGGTTTGTGCTAGCTCCTTGAAACTTTACCAAATGAAGTAGTTCTATGTTCCATCTCTATGGTTTGTTTCCTCTTGAAGTATACCATGCAGAGACTGGCGACAAACACTTTCGTTTGAAAGGGGTGGCCAAGCTTCCAGAAAACTACTAGTTTGCTGAAATCTCAGCTAAATTTTTTCACCAGATCTTAATGATACTTGGTGGTAATGATCAGTTCACTAATCCCACTTGGCTACCCAATTTCTATTCTTCTAGGTTGAAGCATTCGTTTCCAGTAACACTTTGAATTTTTAGGTTTCACTCTGTTTTCTGCTATATAGATAGATGTGTTTGAAACTCTAAATCAAACACGGTTTGTGCTAGCTCCTTGAAATTTGACCAAATGAAGTAGTTCTAAGATTTATATCTATGGTTTGTTTCCTCTTGAAGTACCCCATGCAGAGACTGGCGAAAAACACTTTCGTTTGAAAGGGGTTGCCAAGCTTCCAAAAAACTACTAGTTTGCTGAAATCTCAGCAAACATTTTTTCACCAAATCTTGATGATACTTGGTGGTAATGATCAGTTCACTATTCCCACTTGGCTGCCCAATTTTTATTCTTCTAGGTTGAAGCATTCGTTTCCAGTAACAGTTTGAATTTTTAGGTTTCACTCTGTTTTCTCATACATAGATAGCTGTGTTTGGAATTCTAAATCAAACACGGTTTGTGCTAGCTCCTTGAAACATGACCAAATGAAGTAGTTCTAAGTTCTATCTCTATGGTTTGTTTCCTCTTGAATACCCCATGCAGAGACTGGCGAAAAACACTTTCGTTTGAAAGGGGTTGCCAAGCTTCCAAAAAACTACTAGTTTGCTGAAATCTCAGCAAACATTTTTTCACCAAATCTTGATGATACTTGGTGGTAATGATCAGTTCACTAAGCCCACTTGGCTGCCCAATTTTTACTCTTCTAGGTTCAAGCGTTCGTTTCCAGTAACACTTTGAATTTTTAGGTTTCACTCTGTTTTCTGCTATATAGATAGATGTGTTGGAAACTCTAAATCAAACACGGTTTGTGCTAGCTCCTTGAAATTTGACCAAACGAAGTAGTTCTAAGTTCTATCTCTATGGTTTGTTTCCTCTTGAAGTACCCCATGCAGAGACTGGTGAAAAGCACTTTCGTTTGAAAGGGGTTGCCAAGCTTCCAAAAAACTACTAGTTTGCTGAAATCTCAGCAAACATTTTTTCACCAAATCTTGATGATACTTGGTGGTAATGATCAGTTCACTAATCCCACTTGGCTGCCCAATTTTTATTCTTCTAGGTTGAAGCATTCGTTTCCAGTAACAGTTTGAATTTTTAGGTTTCACTCTGTTTTCTCATACATAGATAGCTGTGTTTGGAATTCTAAATCAAACACGGTTTGTGCTAGCTCCTTGAAACATGACCAAATGAAGTAGTTCTAAGTTCTATCTCTATGGTTTGTTTCCTCTTGAAGTACCCCATGCAGAGACTGGCGAAAAACACTTTCGTTTGAAAGGGGTTGCCAAGCTTCCAAAAAACTACTAGTTTGCTGAAATCTCAGCAAATCTTTTTTCACCAAATCTTGATGATACTTGGTGGTAATGATCAGTTAACTAATCTCACTTGGCTGCCAAACTTTCACTCTTCTAGGTTCAAGCGTTCCTTTCCAGTAACACTTTGAATTTTTAGGTTTCACTCTGTTTTCTGCTATATAGATAGATGTTTTTGAAACTCTAATTCAAACACGGTTGGTGCTAGCTCCCTGAAACTTGACAAAGAGAAGTAGTCCTAAGTTCTATCTCTATGGTTTGTTTCCTCTTGAAGTACCCCATGCAGAGACTGGCAAAAAACACTTTCGTTTGAAAAAGGTTGCCAAGCTTCCAAAAAACTACTAGTTTGCTTAAATCTCAGCAAACCTTTTTTCACCAAATCTTGATGATACTTGGTGGTAATGATCAGTTCACTAATCCCACTTGGCTGCCCAATTTTATTCTTCTAGGTTGAAGCATTCGTTTCAAGTAACAGTTTGAATTTTTAGGTTTCACTCTGTTTCTCATACATAGATAGCTGTGTTTGGAATTCTAAATCAAACACGGTTTGTGCTAGCTCCTTGAAACTTGACCAAATGAAGTAGTTCTAAGTTCTATCTCTATGGTTTGTTTCCTCTTGAAGTACCCCATGCAGAGACTGGCAAAAAACACTTTCGTTTGAAAGGGGTTGCCAAGCTTCCAAAAAACTACTAGTTTGCTGAAATCTCAGCAAACATTTTTTCACCAAAACTTGATGATACTTGGTGGTAATGATCATTTCACTAATCCCACTTGGCTGCCCAACTTTCACTCTTCTAGGTTCAAGCGTTCGTTTCCAGTAACACTATGAATTTTTAGGTTTCACTCTGTTTTCTGCTATATAGATAGATGTGTTTCAAACTCTAAATCAAACACGGTTTGTGCTAGCTCCTTGAAACTTGACCAAATGAAGTAGTTCTAAGTTCTATCTCTATGGTTTGTTTCCTCTTGAAGTACCCCATGCAGAGACTCGCGAAAAACACTTTCGTTTGAAAGGGGTGGCCAAGCTTCCAAAAAACTACTAGTTTGCTGAAATCTCAGCAAACATTTTTTCACCAAATCTCGATGATACTTGGTGGTAATGATCAGTTCACTAAGCCCACTTGGCTGCCCAATTTTTACTCTTCTAGGTTCAAGCGTTCGTTTCCAGTAACACTTTGAATTTTTAGGTTTCACTCTGTTTTCTGCTATATAGATAGATGTGTTTGAAACTCTAAATCAAACACGGTTTGTGCTAGCTCCTTGAAACTTTACCAAATGAAGTAGTTCTATGTTCCATCTCTATGGTTTGTTTCCTCTTGAAGTATACCATGCAGAGACTGGCGACAAACACTTTCGTTTGAAAGGGGTGGCCAAGCTTCCAGAAAACTACTAGTTTGCTGAAATCTCAGCAAAATTTTTTCACCAGATCTTAATGATACTTGGTGGTAATGATCAGTTCACTAATCCCACTTGGCTACCCAATTTCTATTCTTCTAGGTTGAAGCATTCGTTTCCAGTAAGACTTTGAATTTTTAGGTTTCACTCTGTTTTCTGCTATATAGATAGATGTGTTTGAAACTCTAAATCAAACACGGTTTGTGCTAGCTCCTTGAAATTTGACCAAATGAAGTAGTTCTAAGATTTATATCTATGGTTTGTTTCCTCTTGAAGTACCCCATGCAGAGTCTGGCGAAAAACACTTTTGTTTGAAAGGGGTTGCCAAGCTTCCAAAAAACTACTAGTTTGCTGAAATCTCAGCAAACATTTTTTCACCAAATCTTGATGATACTTGGTGGTAATGATCAGTTCACTATTCCCACTTGGCTGCCCAATTTTTATTCTTCTAGGTTGAAGCATTCGTTTCCAGTAACAGTTTGAATTTTTAGGTTTCACTCTGTTTTCTCATACATAGTTAGCTGTGTTTGGAATTCTAAATCAAACACGTTTTGTGCTAGCTCCTTGAAACATGACCAAATGAAGTAGTTCTAAGTTCTATCTCTATGGTTTGTTTCCTCTTGAATACCCCATGCAGAGACTGGCGAATAACACTTTCATTTGAAAGGGGTTGCCAAGCTTCCAAAAAACTACTAGTTTGCTGAAATCTCAGCAAACATTTTTTCACCAAATCTTGATGATACTTGGTGGTAATGATCAGTTCACTAAGCCAACTTGGCTGCCCAATTTTTACTCTTCTAGGTTCAAGCGTTCGTTTCCAGTAACACTTTGAATTTTTAGGTTTCACTCTGTTTTCTGCTATATAGATAGATGTGTTTGAAACTCTAAATCAAACACGGTTTGTGCTAGGTCCTTGAAACTTTACCAAATGAAGTAGTTCTATGTTCCATCTTTATGGTTTGTTTCCTCTTGAAGTACACCATGCAGAGACTGGCGAAAAACACTTTCGTTTGAAAGGGGTGGCCAAGCTTCCAAAAAACTACTAGTTTGCTGAAATCTCAGCAAAATTTTTTCACCAAATCTTGATGATACTTGGTGGTAATGATCAGTTCACTAATCTCACTTGGCTGCCCAATTTTTATTCTTCTAGGTTGAAGCATTCGTTTCCAGTAACAGTTTGAATTTTTAGGTTTCACTCTGTTTTCTCATACATAGATAGCTGTGTTTGGAATTCTAAATCAAACACGGTTTGTGCTAGCTCCTTGAAACATGACCAAATGAAGTAGTTCTAAGTTCTATCTCTATGGTTTGTTTCCTCTTGAAGTACCCCATGCAGAGACTGGCGAAAAACACTTTCGTTTGAAAGGGGTTGCCAAGCTTCCAAAAAACTACTAGTTTGCTGAAATCTCAGCAAATCTTTTTTCACCAAATCTTGATGATACTTGGTGGTAATGATCAGTTAACTAATCTCACTTGGCTGCCAAACTTTCACTCTTCTAGGTTCAAGCGTTCCTTTCCAGTAACACTTTGAATTTTTAGGTTTCACTCTGTTTTCTGCTATATAGATAGATGTTTTTGAAACTCTAATTCAAACACGGTTGGTGCTAGCTCCCTGAAACTTGACAAAGAGAAGTAGTCCTAAGTTCTATCTCTATGATTTGTTTCCTCTTGAAGTACCCCATGCAGAGACTGGCAAAAAACACTTTCGTTTGAAAGGGGTTGCCAAGCTTCCAAAAAACTACTAGTTTGCTGAAATCTCAGCAAACCTTTTTTCACCAAATCTTGATGATACTTGGTGGTAATGATCAGTTCACTAATCCCAATTGGCTGCCCAATTTTTATTCTTCTAGGTTGAAGCATTCGTTTCCAGTAACAGTTTGAATTTTTAGGTTTCACTCTGTTTTCTCCTACATAGAGAGCTGTGTTTGGAATTCTAAATCAAACATGGTTTGTGCTAGCTCCTTGAAACTTGACCAAATGAAGTAGTTCTAAGTTCTATCTCTATGGTTTGTTTCCTCTTGAAGTACCCCATGCAGAGACTGGCGAAAAACACTTTCGTTTGAAAGGGGTTGCCAAGCTTCCAAAAAACTACTAGTTTGCTGAAATCTCAGCAAACATTTTTTCACCAAAACTTGATGATTCTTGGTGGTAATGATCAGTTCACTAATCCCACTTGGCTGCCCAACTTTCAGTCTTCTAGGTTCAAGCGTTCGTTTCCAGTAACACTTTGAATTTTTAGGTTTCACTCTGTTTTCTGCTATATAGATAGATGTGTTTGAAACTCTAAATCAAACACCGTTTGTGCTAGCTTTTTGAAACTTGACCAAATGAAGTAGTTCTAAGTTCTATCTCTATGGTTTGTTTCCTCTTGAATACCCCATGCAGAGACTGGCGAAAAACACTTTCGTTTGAAAGGGGTTGCCAAGCTTCCAAAAAACTACTAGTTTGCTGAAATCTCAGCAAACATTTTTTCACCAAATCTTGATGATACTTGGTGGTAATGATCAGTTCACTAAGCCCACTTGGCTGCCCAATTTTTACTCTTCTAGGTTCAAGCGTTCATTTCCAGTAACACTTTGAATTTTTAGGTTTCACTCTGTTTTCTGCTATATAGATAGATGTGTTTGAAACTCTAAAACAAACACGGTTTGTGCTAGCTCCTAGAAACTTGACCAAATGAAGTAGTCTTAATTCTATCTCTATGGTTTATTTCCTCTTGAAGTACCCCATGCAGAGACTGGCGAAAACACTTTCGTTTGAAAGGGGTTGCCAAGCTTCCAAAAAACTACTAGTTTGCTGAAATCTCAGCAAACATTTTTTAACCAAATCTTGATGATACTTGGTGGTAATGATCAGTTCACTAATCACACTTGGCTACCCAATTTTTATTCTTCTAGGTTGAAGCATTCATTTCCAGTAAAACTTTGAATTTTTAGGTTTCACTCTGTTTTCTGCTATATAGATAGATATGTTTGAAACTCTAAATCAAACACGGTTTCTGCTAGCTCCTTGAAATTTGACCAAATGAAGTAGTTCTAAGTTCTATCTCTATGGTTTGTTTCCTCTTGAAGTACCCCATGCAGAGACTGGCGAAAAACACTTTCGTTTGAAAGGGGTTGCCAAGCTTTCAAAAAACTACTAGTTTGCTGAAATCTCAGCAAATATTTTTTCACCAAATCTTGATGATACTTGGTGGTAATGATCAGTTCACTAATCTCACTTGGCTGCCCAACTTTCACTCTTCTAGGTTCAAGCGTTCATTTCCAGTAACACTTTGAATTTTTAGGTTTCACTCTGTTTTCTGCTATATAGATAGATGTGTTTGAAACTCTAAATCAAACACGGTTTGTGCTAGCTCCGTGAAACTTGACAAAATGAAGTAGTCCTAAGTTCTATCTCTATGGTTTGTTTCCTCTTGAAGTACCCCATGCAGAGACTGGCGAAAAACACTTTTGTTTGAAAGGTTGTTGCCAGCTTCCAAAAAACTACTAGTTTGCTGAAATCTCAGCAAACCTTTTTTCACCAAATCTTGATGATACTTGGTGGTAATGATCAGTTCACTATTCCCACTTGGCTGCCCAATTTTTATTCTTCTAGGTTGAAGCATTCATTTCCAGTAACAGTTTGAATTTTTAGGTTTCACTCTGTTTTCTCCTACATAGATAGCTGTGTTTGGAATTCTAAATCAAACATGTTTGTGCTAGCTCTTTGAAACTTGACCAAATGAAGTAGTTCTAAGTTCTATCTCTATGGTTTGTTTCCTCTTGAAGTACCCCATGCAGAGACTGGCGAAAAACACTTTCGTTTGAAAGGGGTTGCCAAGCTTCCAAAAAACTACTAGTTTGCTGAAATCTCAGCAAATATTTTTTCACCAAAACTTGATGATACTTGGTGGTAATGATCAGTTCACTAATCCCACTTGGCTGCCCAACTTTCACTCTTCTAGGTTCAAGCGTTCGTTTCCAGTAACACTTTGAATTTTTAGGTTTCACTCTGTTTTCTGCTATATAGATAGATGTGTTTGAAACTCTAAATCAAACACGGTTTGTGCTAGCTCCTTGAAACTTGACCAAATGAAGTAGTTCTAAGTTCTATCTCTATGGTTTGTTTCCTCTTGAAGTACCCCATGCAGAGACTGGCGAAAACACTTTCATTTGAAAGGGTTGCCAAGCTTCCAAAAAACTACTAGTTTGCTGAAATCTCAGTAAACATTTTTTCACCAAATCTTGATGATACTTGGTGGTAATGATCAGTTCACTAAGCCCACTTGGCTGCTCAATTTTTACTCTTCTAGGTTCAAGCGTTCGTTTCCAGTAACACTTTGAATTTTTAGGTTTCACTCTGTTTTCTGCTATATAGATAGATGTGTTTGAAACTCTAAATCAAACACGGTTTGTGCTAGCTCCTTGAAACTTTACCAAATGAAGTAGTTCTATGTTCCATCTCTATGGTTTCTTTCCTCTTGAAGTATACCATGCAGAGACTGGCGACAAACACTTTCGTTTGAAAGGGGTGGCCAAGCTTCCAGAAAACTACTAGTTTGCTGAAATCTCAGCAAAATTTTTTCACCAAATCTTAATGATACTTGGTGGTAATGATCAGTTCACTAATCCCACTTGGCTACCCAATTTCTATTCTTCTAGGTTGAAGCATTCGTTTCCTGTAACACTTTGAATTTTTAGGTTTCACTCTGTTTTCTGCTATATAGATAGATGTGTTTGAAACTCTAAATCAAACACGGTTTGTGCTAGCTCCTTGAAATTTGACCAAATGAAGTAGTTCTAAGATTTATATCTATGGTTTGTTTCCTCTTGAAGTACCCCATGCAGAGACTGGCGAAAAACACTTTCGTTTGAAAGGGGTTGCCAAGCTTCCAAAAAACTACTAGTTTGCTGAAATCTCAGCAAACATTTTTTTCACCAAATCTTGATGATACTTGGTGGTAATGATCAGTTCACTATTCCCACTTGGCTGCCCAATTTTTATTCTTCTAGGTTGAAGCATTCGTTTCCAGTAACAGTTTGAATTTTTAGGTTTCACTCTGTTTTCTCATACATAGATAGCTGTGTTTGGAATTCTAAATCAAACACGGTTTGTGCTAGCTCCTTGAAACATGACCAAATGAAGTAGTTCTAAGTTCTATCTCTATGGTTTGTTTCCTCTTGAAGTACCCCATGCAGAGACTGGTGAAAAACACTTTCGTTTGAAAGGGGTTGCCAAGCTTCCAAAAAACTACTAGTTTGCTGAAATCTCAGGAAACATTTTTTCACCAAATCTTGATGATACTTGGTGGTAATGATCAGTTCACTAATCCCACGTGGCTGCCCAACTTTCACTCTTCTAGGTTCAAGCGATCGTTTCCAGTAACACTTTGAATTTTTAGGTTCACTCTGTTTTCTGCTATATAGATAGATGTGTTTGAAACTCTAAATCAAACACGGTTTGTGCTAGCTCCTTGAAACTTGACCAAATGAAGTAGTTCTAAGTTCTATCTCTATGGTTTTTTCCTCTTGAAGTACCCCATGCAGAGACTGGCGAAAAACACTTTCATTTGAAAGGGGTTGCCAAGCTTCCAAAAAACTACTAGTTTGCTGAAATCTCAGTAAACATTTTTTCACCAAATCTTGATGATACTTGGTAGTAATGATCAGTTCACTAAGCCCACTTGGCTGCTCAATTTTTACTCTTCTAGGTTCAAGCGTTCGTTTCCAGTAACACTTTGAATTTTTAGGTTTCACTCTGTTTTCTGCTATATAGATAGATGTGTTTGAAACTCTAAATCAAACACGGTTTGTGCTAGCTCCTTGAAACTTTACCAAATGAAGTAGTTCTATGTTCCATCTCTATGGTTTGTTTCCTCTTGAAGTATACCATGCAGAGACTGGCGACAAACACTTTCGTTTGAAAGGGGTGGCCAAGCTTCCAGAAAACTACTAGTTTGCTGAAATCTCAGCAAAATTTTTTCACCAAATCTTAATGATACTTGGTGGTAATGATCAGTTCACTAATCCCACTTGGCTACCCAATTTCTATTCTTCTAGGTTGAAGCATTCGTTTCCAGTAACACTTTGAATTTTTAGGTTTCACTCTGTTTTCTGCTATATAGATAGATGTGTTTGAAACTCTAAATCAAACACGGTTTGTGCTAGCTCCTTGAAATTTGACCAAATGAAGTAGTTCTAAGATTTTATATCTATGGTTTGTTTCCTCTTGAAGTACCCCATGCAGAGACTGGCGAAAAACACATTCGTTTGAAAGGGGTTGCCAAGCTTCCAAAAAACTACTAGTTTGCTGAAATCTCAGCAAACATTTTTTCACCAAATCTTGATGATACTTGGTGGTAATGATCAGTTCACTATTCCCACTTGGCTGCCCAATTTTTATTCTTCTAGGTTGAAGCATTCGTTTCCAGTAACAGTTTGAATTTTTAGGTTTCACTCTGTTTTCTCATACATAGATAGCTGTGTTTGGAATTCTAAATCAAACACGGTTTGTGCTAGCTCCTTGAAACATGACCAAATGAAGTAGTTCTAAGTTCTATCTCTATGGTTTGTTTCCTCTTGAAGTACCCCATGCAGAGACTGGTGAAAACACTTTCGTTTGAAAGGGGTTGCCAAGCTTCCAAAAAACTACTAGTTTGCTGAAATCTCAGGAAACATTTTTTCACCAAATCTTGATGATACTTGGTGGTAATGATCAGTTCACTAATCCCACGTGGCTGCCCAACTTTCACTCTTCTAGGTTCAAGCGATCGTTTCCAGTAACACTTTGAATTTTTAGGTTTCACTCTGTTTTCTGCTATATAGATAGATGTGTTTGAAACTCTAAATCAAACACGGTTTGTGCTAGCTCCTTGAAATTTGACCAAATGAAGTAGTTCTAAGTTCTATCTCTATGGTTTGTTTCCTCTTGAAGTACCCCATGCAGAGACTGGCGAAAAACACTTTCGTTTGAAAGGGGTTGCCAAGCTTCCAAAAAACTACTATTTTGCTGAAATCTCAGGAAACATTTTTTCACCAAATCTTGATGATACTTGGTGGTAATGATCAGTTCACTAATCCCACTTGGCTGCCCAATTTTTATTCTTCTAGGTTGAAGCATTCGTTGCCAGTAACAGTTTGAATTTTTAGGTTTCACTCTGTTTTCTCATACATAGATAGCTGTGTTTGGAATTCTAAATCAAACACGGTTTGTGCTAGCTCCTTGAAACTTGACCAAATGAAGTAGTTCTAAGTTCTATCTCTATGGTTTGTTTCCTCTTGAAGTACCCCAATCAGAGACTGGCGAAAAACACTTTCGTTTGAAAGGGGTTGCCAAGCTTCCAAAAATCTACTAGTTTGCTGAAATCTCAGCAAACATTTTTTCACCAAAACTTGATGATACTTGGTGGTAATGATCATTTCACTAATCCCACTTGTCTGCCCAACTTTCACTCTTCTAGGTTCAAGCGTTCATTTCCAGTAACACTTTGAATTTTTAGGTTTCACTCTGTTTTCTGCTATATAGATAGATGTGTTTGAAACTCTAAATCAAACACGGTTTGTGCTAGCTCCTTGAAACTTGACCAAATGAAGTAGTTCTAAGTTCCATCTTTATGGTTTATTTCCTCTTGAAGTACCCCATGCAGAGACTGGCGAAAAACACTTTCGTTTGAAAGGGGTGGCCAAGCTTCCAAAAAACTAATAGTTTGCTGAAATCTCAGCAAACATTTTTTCACCAAATCTTGATGATACTTGGTGGTAATGATCAGTTCACTAATCCCACTTGGCTGCCCAACTTTCACTCTTCTAGGTTCAAGCGTTCGTTTCCAGTAACACTTTGAATTTTTAGGTTTCACTCTGTTTTCTGCTATATAGATAGATGTGTTTGAAACTCTAAATCAAACACGGTTTGTGCTAGCTTTTTGAAACTTGACCAAATGAAGTAGTTCTAAGTTCTATCTCTATGGTTTGTTTCCTCTTGAATACCCCATGCAGAGACTGGCGAAAAACACTTTCGTTTGAAAGGGGTTGCCAAGCTTCCAAAAAACTACTAGTTTGCTGAAATCTCAGCAAACATTTTTTCACCAAATCTTGATGATACTTGTTGGTAATGATCAGTTCACTAAGCCCACTTGGCTGCCCAATTTTTACTCTTCTAGGTTCAAGCGTTCATTTCCAGTAACACTTTGAATTTTTAGGTTTCACTCTGTTTTCTGCTATATAGATAGATGTGTTTGAAACTCTAAAACAAACACGGTTTGTGCTAGCTCCTAGAAACTTGACCAAATGAAGTAGTCTTAATTCTATCTCTATGGTTTGTTTCCTCTTGAAGTACCCCATGCAGAGACTGGCGAAAAACACTTTCGTTTGAAAGGGGTTGCCAAGCTTCCAAAAAACTACTAGTTTGCTGAAATCTCAGCAAACATTTTTTAACCAAATATTGATGATACTTGGTGGTAATGATCAGTTCACTAATCCCACTTGGCTACCCAATTTTTATTCTTCTAGGTTGAAGCATTCATTTCCAGTAAAACTTTGAATTTTTAGGTTTCACTCTGTTTTCTGCTATATAGATAGATATGTTTGAAACTCTAAATCAAACACGGTTTCTGCTAGCTCCTTGAAATTTGACCAAATGAAGTAGTTCTAAGTTCTATCTCTATGGTTTGTTTCCTCTTGAAGTACCCCATGCAGAGACTGGCGAAAAACACTTTCGTTTGAAAGGGGTTGCCAAGCTTTCAAAAAACTACTAGTTTGCTGAAATCTCAGCAAACATTTTTTCACCAAATCTTGATGATACTTGGTGGTAATGATCAGTTCACTAATCTCACTTGGCTGCCCAACTTTCACTCTTCTAGGTTCAAGCGTTCATTTCCAGTAACACTTTGAATTTTTAGGTTTCACTCTGTTTTCTGCTATATAGATAGATGTGTTTGAAACTCTAAATCAAACACGGTTTGTGCTAGCTCCGTGAAACTTGACAAAATGAAGTAGTCCTAAGTTCTATCTCTATGGTTTGTTTCCTCTTGAAGTACCCCATGCAGAGACTGGCGAAAAACACTTTTGTTTGAAAGGGGTTGCCAGCTTCCAAAAAACTACTAGTTTGCTGAAATCTCAGCAAACCTTTTTTCACCAAATCTTGATGATACTTGGTGGTAATGATCAGTTCACTATTCCCACTTGGCTGCCCAATTTTTATTCTTCTAGGTTGAAGCATTCATTTCCAGTAACAGTTTGAATTTTTAGGTTTCACTCTGTTTTCTCCTACATAGATAGCTGTGTTTGGAATTCTAAATCAAACATGGTTTGTGCTAGCTCTTTGAAACTTGACCAAATGAAGTAGTTCTAAGTTCTATCTCTATGGTTTGTTTCCTCTTGAAGTACCCCATGCAGAGACTGGCGAAAAACACATTCGTTTGAAAGGGGTTGCCAAGCTTCCAAAAAACTACTAGTTTGCTGAAATCTCAGCAAATATTTTTTCACCAAAACTTGATGATACTTGGTGGTAATGATCAGTTCACTAATCCCACTTGGCTGCCCAACTTTCACTCTTCTAGGTTCAAGCGTTCGTTTCCAGTAACACTTTGAATTTTTACGTTTCACTCTGTTTTCTGCTATATAGATAGATGTGTTTGAAACTCTAAATCAAACACGGTTTGTGCTAGCTCCTTGAAACTTGACCAAATGAAGTAGTTCTAAGTTCTATCTCTATGGTTTGTTTCCTCTTGAAGTACCCCATGCAGAGACTGGCGAAAAACACTTTCATTTGAAAGGGGTTGCCAAGCTTCAAAAAACTACTAGTTTGCTGAAATCTCAGTAAACCTTTTTTCACCAAATCTTGATGATACTTGGTTTTAATGATCAGTTCACTAAGCCCACTTGGCTGCTCAATTTTTACTCTTCTAGGTTCAAGCGTTCGTTTCCAGTAACACTTTGAATTTTTAGGTTTCACTCTGTTTTCTGCTATATAGATAGATGTGTTTGAAACTCTAAATCAAACACGGTTTGTGCTAGCTCCTTGAAACTTTACCAAATGAAGTAGTTCTATGTTCCATCTCTATGGTTTCTTTCCTCTTGAAGTATACCATGCAGAGACTGGCGACAAACACTTTCGTTTGAAAGGGGTGGCCAAGCTTCCAGAAAACTACTAGTTTGCTGAAATCTCAGCAAAATTTTTTCACCAAATCTTAATGATACTTGGTGGTAATGATCAGTTGACTAATCCCACTTGGCTACCCAATTTCTATTCTTCTAGGTTGAAGCATTCGTTTCCAGTAACACTTTGAATTTTTAGGTTTCACTCTGTTTTCTGCTATATAGATAGATGTGTTTGAAACTCTAAATCAAACACGGTTTGTGCTAGCTCCTTGAAATTTGACCAAATGAAGTAGTTCTAAGATTTATATCTATGGTTTGTTTCCTCTTGAAGTACCCCATGCAGAGACTGGCGAAATACACTTTCGTTTGAAAGGGGTTGCCAAGCTTCCAAAAAACTACTAGTTTGCTGAAATCTCAGCAAACATTTTTTCACCAAATCTTGATGATACTTGGTGGTAATGATCAGTTCACTATTCCCACTTGGCTGCCCAATTTTTATTCTTCTAGGTTGAAGCATTCGTTTCCAGTAACAGTTTGAATTTTTAGGTTTCACTCTGTTTTCTCATACATAGATAGCTGTGTTTGGAATTCTAAATCAAACACGGTTTGTGCTAGCTCCTTGAAACATGACCAAATGAAGTAGTTCTAAGTTCTATCTCTATGGTTTGTTTCCTCTTGAAGTACCCCATGCAGAGACTGGTGAAAAACACTTTCGTTTGAAAGGGGTTGCCAAGCTTCCAAAAAACTACTAGTTTGCTGAAATCTCAGGAAACATTTTTTCACCAAATCTTGATGATACTTGGTGGTAATGATCAGTTCACTAATCCCACGTGGCTGCCCAACTTTCACTCTTCTAGGTTCAAGCGATCGTTTCCAGTAACACTTTGAATTTTTAGGTTTCACTCTGTTTTCTGCTATATAGATAGATGTGTTTGAAACTCTAAATCAAACACGGTTTGTGCTAGCTCCTTGAAATTTGACCAAATGAAGTAGTTCTAAGTTCTATCTCTATGGTTTGTTTCCTCTTGAAGTACCCCATGCAGAGACTGGCGAAAAACACTTTCGTTTGAAAGGGGTTGCCAAGCTTCCAAAAAACTACTATTTTGCTGAAATCTCAGGAAACATTTTTTCACCAATCTTGATGATACTTGGTGGTAATGATCAGTTCACTAATCCCACTTGGCTGCCCAATTTTTATTCTTCTAGGTTGAAGCATTCGTTGCCAGTAACAGTTTGAATTTTTAGGTTTCACTCTGTTTTCTCATACATAGATAGCTGTGTTTGGAATTCTAAATCAAACACGGTTTGTGCTAGCTCCTTGAAACTTGACCAAATGATGTAGTTCTAAGTTCTATCTCTATGGTTTGTTTCCTCTTGAAGTACCCCAATCAGAGACTGGCGAAAAACACTTTCGTTTGAAAGGGGTTGCCAAGCTTCCAAAAATCTACTAGTTTGCTGAAATCTCAGCAAACATTTTTTCACCAAAACTTGATGATACTTGGTGGTAATGATCATTTCACTAATCCCACTTGGCTGCCCAACTTTCACTCTTCTAGGTTCAAGCGTTCATTTCCAGTAACACTTTGAATTTTTAGGTTTCACTCTGTTTTCTGCTATATAGATAGATGTGTTTGAAACTCTAAATCAAACACGGTGTGTGCTAGCTCCTTGAATCTTTATCAAATGAAGTAGTCTCTATGGTTTTTTTCCTCTTGAAGTACACCATGCAGAGACTGGCGAAAAACACTTTCGTTTGAAAGGGGTGGCGAAGCTTCCAAAAAACTACTAGTTTGCTGAAATCTCAGCAAAACTTTTTTCACCAAATCTTGATGATACTTGGTGGTAATGATCAGTTCACTAATCTCACTTGGCTGCCCAACTTTCACTCTTCTAGGTTCAAGCGTTCGTCTCCAGTAAAAATTTGAATTTTTAGGTTTCACTCTGTTTTCTGCTATATAGATAGATGTGTTTGAAACTCTAAATCAAACACGGTTTGTGCTAGCTCCGTGAAACTTGACAAAATGAAGTAGTCCTAAGTTCTATCTCTATGGTTTGTTTCCTCTTGAAGTACCCCATGCAGAGACTGGCGAAAAACACTTTCGTTTGAAAGGGGTTGCCAAGCTTCCAAAAAACTACTAGTTTGCTGAAATCTCAGCAAACCTTTTTTGACCAAATCCTGATGATACTTGGTGGTAATGATCAGTTCACTATTCCCACTTGGCTGCCCAATTTTTATTCTTCTAGGTTGAAGCATTCGTTTCCAGTAACAGTTTGAATTTTTAGGTTTCACTCTGTTTTCTCCTACATAGATAGCTGTGTTTGGAATTCTAAATCAAACATGGTTTGTGCTAGCTCTTTGAAACTTGACCAAATGAAGTAGTTCTAAGTTCTATCTCTACGGTTTGTTTCCTCTTGAAGTACACCATGCAGAGACTGGCGAAAAACACTTTCGTTTGAAAGGGGTTGCCAAGCTTCCAAAAAACTACTAGTTTGCTGAAATCTCAGCAAATATTTTTTCACCAAAACTTGATGATACTTGGTGGTAATGATCAGTTCACTAATCCCACTTGGCTGCCCAACTTTCACTCTTCTAGGTTCAAGCGTTCGTTTCCAGTAACACTTTGAATTTTTAGGTTTCACTCTGTTTTCTGCTATATAGATAGATGTGTTTGAAACTCTAAATCAAACACGGTTTGTGCTAGCTCCGTGAAACTTGACAAAATGAAGTAGTCCTAAGTTCTATCTCTATGGTTTGTTTCCTCTTGAAGTACCCCATGCAGAGACTGGCGAAAAACACTTTCGTTTGAAAGGGGTTGCCAAGCTTCCAAAAAACTACTAGTTTGCTGAAATCTCAGCAAACCTTTTTTGACCAAATCCTGATGATACTTGGTGGTAATGATCAGTTCACTATTCCCACTTGGCTGCCCAATTTTTATTCTTCTAGGTTGAAGCATTCGTTTCCAGTAACAGTTTGAATTTTTAGGTTTCACTCTGTTTTCTCCTACATAGATAGCTGTGTTTGGAATTCTAAATCAAACATGGTTTGTGCTAGCTCTTTGAAACTTGACCAAATGAAGTAGTTCTAAGTTCTATCTCTACGGTTTGTTTCCTCTTGAAGTACACCATGCAGAGACTGGCGAAAAACACTTTCGTTTGAAAGGGGTTGCCAAGCTTCCAAAAAACTACTAGTTTGCTGAAATCTCAGCAAATATTTTTTCACCAAAACTTGATGATACTTGGTGGTAATGATCAGTTCACTAATCCCACTTGGCTGCCCAACTTTCACTCTTCTAGGTTCAAGCGTTCGTTTCCAGTAACACTTTGAATTTTTAGGTTTCACTCTGTTTTCTGCTATATAGATAGATGTGTTTGAAACTCTAAATCAAACACGGTTTGTGCTAGCTCCTTGAAATTTGACCAAATGAAGTAGTTCTAAGATTTATATCTATGGTTTGTTTCCTCTTGAAGTACCCCATGCAGAGACTGGCGAAAAACACTTTCGTTTGAAAGGGGTTGCCAAGCTTCCAAAAAACTACTAGTTTGCTGAAATCTCAGCAAACATTTTTTCACCAAATCTTGATGATACTTGGTGGTAATGATCAGTTCACTATTCCCACTTGGCTGCCCAATTTTTATTCTTCTAGGTTGAAGCATTCGTTTCCAGTAACAGTTTGAATTTTTAGGTTTCACTCTGTTTTCTCATACATAGATAGCTGTGTTTGGAATTCTAAATCAAACACGGTTTGTGCTAGCTCCTTGAAACATGACCAAATGAAGTAGTTCTAAGTTCTATCTCTATGGTTTGTTTCCTCTTGAAGTACCCCATGCAGAGACTGGTGAAAAACACTTTCGTTTGAAAGGGGTTGCCAAGCTTCCAAAAAACTACTAGTTTGCTGAAATCTCAGGAAACATTTTTTCACCAAATCTTGATGATACTTGGTGGTAATGATCAGTTCACTAATCCCACGTGGCTGCCCAACTTTCACTCTTCTAGGTTCAAGCGATCGTTTCCAGTAACACTTTGAATTTTTAGGTTTCACTCTGTTTTCTGCTATATAGATAGATGTGTTTGAAACTCTAAATCAAACACGGTTTGTGCTAGCTCCTTGAAATTTGACCAAATGAAGTAGTTCTAAGTTCTATCTCTATGGTTTGTTTCCTCTTGAAGTACCCCATGCAGAGACTGGCGAAAAACACTTTCGTTTGAAAGGGGTTGCCAAGCTTCCAAAAAACTACTATTTTGCTGAAATCTCAGGAAACATTTTTTCACCAATCTTGATGATACTTGGTGGTAATGATCAGTTCACTAATCCCACTTGGCTGCCCAATTTTTATTCTTCTAGGTTGAAGCATTCGTTGCCAGTAACAGTTTGAATTTTTAGGTTTCACTCTGTTTTCTCATGCATAGATAGCTGTGTTTGGAATTCTAAATCAAACACGGTTTGTGCTAGCTCCTTGAAACTTGACCAAATGAAGTAGTTCTAAGTTCTATCTCTATGGTTTGTTTCCTCTTGAAGTACCCCAATCAGAGACTGGCGAAAAACACTTTCGTTTGAAAGGGGTTGCCAAGCTTCCAAAAATCTACTAGTTTGCTGAAATCTCAGCAAACATTTTTTCACCAAAACTTGATGATACTTGGTGGTAATGATCATTTCACTAATCCCACTTGGCTGCCCAACTTTCACTCTTCTAGGTTCAAGCGTTCATTTCCAGTAACACTTTGAATTTTTAGGTTTCACTCTGTTTTCTGCTATATAGATAGATGTGTTTGAAACTCTAAATCAAACACGGTGTGTGCTAGCTCCTTGAATCTTTATCAAATGAAGTAGTCTCTATGGTTTTTTTCCTCTTGAAGTACACCATGCAGAGACTGGCGAAAAACACTTTCGTTTGAAAGGGGTGGCGAAGCTTCCAAAAAACTACTAGTTTGCTGAAATCTCAGAAAAACTTTTTTCACCAAATCTTGATGATACTTGGTGGTAATGATCAGTTCACTAATCTCACTTGGCTGCCCAACTTTCACTCTTCTAGGTTCAAGCGTTCGTCTCCAGTAAAAATTTGAATTTTTAGGTTTCACTCTGTTTTCTGCTATATAGATAGATGTGTTTGAAACTCTAAATCAAACACGGTTTGTGCTAGCTCCGTGAAACTTGACAAAATGAAGTAGTCCTAAGTTCTATCTCTATGGTTTGTTTCCTCTTGAAGTACCCCATGCAGAGACTGGCGAAAAACACTTTCGTTTGAAAGGGGTTGCCAAGCTTCCAAAAAACTACTAGTTTGCTGAAATCTCAGCAAACCTTTTTTGACCAAATCCTGATGATACTTGGTGGTAATGATCAGTTCACTATTCCCACTTGGCTGCCCAATTTTTATTCTTCTAGGTTGAAGCATTCGTTTCCAGTAACAGTTTGAATTTTTAGGTTTCACTCTGTTTTCTCCTACATAGATAGCTGTGTTTGGAATTCTAAATCAAACATGGTTTGTGCTAGCTCTTTGAAACTTGACCAAATGAAGTAGTTCTAAGTTCTATCTCTACGGTTTGTTTCCTCTTGAAGTACACCATGCAGAGACTGGCGAAAAACACTTTCGTTTGAAAGGGGTTGCCAAGCTTCAAAAAAACTACTAGTTTGCTGAAATCTCAGCAAATATTTTTTCACCAAAACTTGATGATACTTGGTGGTAATGATCAGTTCACTAATCCCACTTGGCTGCCCAACTTTCACTCTTCTAGGTTCAAGCGTTCGTTTCCAGTAACACTTTGAATTTTTAGGTTTCACTCTGTTTTCTGCTATATAGATAGATGTGTTTGAAACTCTAAATCAAACACGGTTTGTGCTAGCTCCTTGAAATTTGACCAAATGAAGTAGTTCTAAGATTTATATCTATGGTTTGTTTCCTCTTGAAGTACCCCATGCAGAGACTGGCGAAAAACACTTTCGTTTGAAAGGGGTTGCCAAGCTTCCAAAAAACTACTAGTTTGCTGAAATCTCAGCAAACATTTTTTCACCAAATCTTGATGATACTTGGTGGTAATGATCAGTTCACTATTCCCACTTGGCTGCCCAATTTTTATTCTTCTAGGTTGAAGCATTCGTTTCCAGTAACAGTTTGAATTTTTAGGTTTCACTCTGTTTTCTCATACATAGATAGCTGTGTTTGGAATTCTAAATCAAACACGGTTTGTGCTAGCTCCTTGAAACATGACCAAATGAAGTAGTTCTAAGTTCTATCTCTATGGTTTGTTTCCTCTTGAAGTACCCCATGCAGAGACTGGTGAAAAACACTTTCGTTTGAAAGGGGTTGCCAAGCTTCCAAAAAACTACTAGTTTGCTGAAATCTCAGGAAACATTTTTTCACCAAATCTTGATGATACTTGGTGGTAATGATCAGTTCACTAATCCCACGTGGCTGCCCCAACTTTCACTCTTCTAGGTTCAAGCGATCGTTTCCAGTAACACTTTGAATTTTTAGGTTTCACTCTGTTTTCTGCTATATAGATAGATGTGTTTGAAACTCTAAATCAAACACGGTTTGTGCTAGCTCCTTGAAATTTGACCAAATGAAGTAGTTCTAAGTTCTATCTCTATGGTTTGTTTCCTCTTGAAGTACCCCATGCAGAGACTGGCGAAAAACACTTTCGTTTGAAAGGGGTTGCCAAGCTTCCAAAAAACTACTATTTTGCTGAAATCTCAGGAAACATTTTTTCACCAATCTTGATGATACTTGGTGGTAATGATCAGTTCACTAATCCCACTTGGCTGCCCAATTTTTATTCTTCTAGGTTGAAGCATTCGTTGCCAGTAACAGTTTGAATTTTTAGGTTTCACTCTGTTTTCTCATACATAGATAGCTGTGTTTGGAATTCTAAATCAAACACGGTTTGTGCTAGCTCCTTGAAACTTGACCAAATGAAGTAGTTCTAAGTTCTATCTCTATGGTTTGTTTCCTCTTGAAGTACCCCAATCAGAGACTGGCGAAAAACACTTTCGTTTGAAAGGGGTTGCCAAGCTTCCAAAAATCTACTAGTTTGCTGAAATCTCAGCAAACATTTTTTCACCAAAACTTGATGATACTTGGTGGTAATGATCATTTCACTAATCCCACTTGGCTGCCCAACTTTCACTCTTCTAGGTTCAAGCGTTCATTTCCAGTAACACTTTGAATTTTTAGGTTTCACTCTGTTTTCTGCTATATAGATAGATGTGTTTGAAACTCTAAATCAAACACGGTTTGTGCTAGCTCCTTGAAATTTGACCAAATGAAGTAGTTCTAAGATTTATATCTATGGTTTGTTTCCTCTTGAAGTACCCCATGCAGAGACTGGCGAAAAACACTTTCGTTTGAAAGGGGTTGCCAAGCTTCCAAAAAACTACTAGTTTGCTGAAATCTCAGCAAACATTTTTTCACCAAATCTTGATGATACTTGGTGGTAATGATCAGTTCACTAATCCCACTTGGCTGCCCAATTTTTATTCTTCTAGGTTGAAGCATTCGTTTCCAGTAACAGTTTGAATTTTTAGGTTTCACTCTGTTTTCTCATACATAGATAGCTGTGTTTGGAATTCTAAATCAAACACGGTTTGTGCTAGCTCCTTGAAACATGACCAAATGAAGTAGTTCTAAGTTCTATCTCTATGGTTTGTTTCCTCTTGAAGTACCCCATGCAGAGACTGGCGAAAAACACTTTCGTTTGAAAGGGGTTGCCAAGCTTCCAAAAAACTACTAGTTTGCTGAAATCTCAGCAAATCTTTTTTCACCAAATCTTGATGATACTTGGTGGTAATGATCAGTTAACTAATCTCACTTGGCTGCCAAACTTTCACTCTTCTAGGTTCAAGCGTTCCTTTCCAGTAACACTTTGAATTTTTAGGTTTCACTCTGTTTTCTGCTATATATATAGATGTTTTTGAAACTCTAATTCAAACACGGTTGGTGCTAGCTCCCTGAAACTTGACAAAGAGAAGTAGTCCTAAGTTCTATCTCTATGGTTTGTTTCCTCTTGAAGTACCCCATGCAGAGACTGGCAAAAAACACTTTCGTTTGAAAGGGGTTGCCAAGCTTCCAAAAAACTACTAGTTTGCTGAAATCTCAGCAAACCTTTTTTCACCAAATCTTGATGATACCTGGTGGTAATGATCAGTTCACTAATCCCACTTGGCTGCCCAATTTTTATTCTTCTAGGTTGAAGCATTCGTTTCCAGTAACAGTTTGAATTTTTAGGTTTCACTCTGTTTTCTCCTACATAGAGAGCTGTGTTTGGAATTCTAAATCAAACATGGTTTGTGCTAGCTCCTTGAAACTTGACCAAATGAAGTAGTTCTAAGTTCTATCTCTATGGTTTGTTTCCTCTTGAAGTACCCCATGCAGAGACTGGCGAAAAACACTTTCGTTTGAAAGGGGTTTGCCAAGCTTCCAAAAAACTACTAGTTTGCTGAAATCTCAGCAAACATTTTTTCACCAAAACTTGATGATACTTGGTGGTAATGATCAGTTCACTAATCCCACTTGGCTGCCCAACTTTCAGTCTTCTAGGTTCAAGCGTTCGTTTCCATTAACACTTTGAATTTTTAGGTTTCACTCTGTTTTCTGCTATATAGATAGATGTGTTTGAAACTCTAAATCAAACACGGTTTTGTGCTAGCTTTTTGAAACTTGACCAAATGAAGTAGTTCTAAGTTCTATCTCTATGGTTTGTTTCCTCTTGAATACCCCATGCAGAGACTGGCGAAAAACACTTTCGTTTGAAAGGGGTTGCCAAGCTTCCAAAAAACTACTAGTTTGCTGAAATCTCAGCAAACATTTTTTCACCAAATCTTGATGATACTTGGTGGTAATGATCAGTTCACTAAGCCCACTTGGCTGCCCAATTTTTACTCTTTCTAGTTCAAGCGTTCATTTCCAGTAACACTTTGAATTTTTAGGTTTCACTCTGTTTTCTGCTATATAGATAGATGTGTTTGAAACTCTAAAACAAACACGGTTTGTGCTAGCTCCTAGAAACTTGACCAAATGAAGTAGTCTTAATTCTATCTCTATGGTTTGTTTCCTCTTGAAGTACCCCATGCAGAGACTGGCGAAAAACACTTTCGTTTGAAAGGGTTGCCAAGCTTCCAAAAAACTACTAGTTTGCTGAAATCTCAGCAAACCTTTTTTAACCAAATCTTGATGATACTTGGTGGTAATGATCAGTTCACTAATCCCACTTGGCTACCCAATTTTAATTCTTCTAGGTTGAAGCATTCATTTCCAGTAAAACTTTGAATTTTTAGGTTTCACTCTGTTTTCTGCTTATAGATAGATATGTTTGAAACTCTAAATCAAACACGGTTTCTGCTAGCTCCTTGAAATTTGACCAAATAAAGTAGTTCTAAGTTCTATCTCTATGGTTTGTTTCCTCTTGAAGTACCCCATGCAGAGACTGGCGAAAACACTTTCGTTTGAAAGGGGTTGCCAAGCTTTCAAAAAACTACTAGTTTGCTGAAATCTCAGCAAACATTTTTTCACCAAATCTTGATGATACTTGGTGGTAATGATCAATTCACTAATCCCACTTGGCTGCCCAATTTTTATTCTTCTAGGTTGAAGCATTCGTTTCCAGTAACAGTTTGAATTTTTAGGTTTCACTCTGTTTTCTCCTACATAGAGAGCTGTGTTTGGAATTCTAAATCAAACATGGTTTGTGCTAGCTCCTTGAAACTTGACCAAATGAAGTAGTTCTAAGTTCTATCTCTGTGGTTTGTTTCCTCTTGAAGTACCCCATGCAGAGACTGGCGAAAAACACTTTCGTTTGAAAGGGGTTGCCAAGCTTCCAAAAACTACTAGTTTGCTAAAATCTCAGGAAATATTTTTTTCACCAAATCTTGATGATACTTGGTGGTAATGATCAGTTCACTAATCCCACTTGGCTGCCCAACTTTCACTCTTCTAGGTTCAAGCGTTCGTTTCCAGTAACACTTTGAATTTTTAGGTTTCACTCTGTTTTCTGCTATATAGATAGATGTGTTTGAAACCCTAAATCAAACCCGGTTTGTGCTAGCTCCTTGAAACTTGACCAAATGAAGTAGTTCTAAGTTCTATCTCTATGGTTTGTTTCCTCTTGAAGTACCCCATGCAGAGACTGGCGAAAAACACTTTCGTTTGAAATGGGTTGCCAAGCTTCCAAAAAACTACTAGATTGCTGAAATCTCAGCAAACATTTTTCACCAAAACTTGATGATACTTGGTGGTAATGATCAGTTCACTAATCCCACTTGGCTGCCCAACTTTCACTCTTCTAGGTTCAAGCGTTCGTTTCCAGTAACACTTTGAATTTTAGGTTTCACTCTGTTTTTCTGCTATATCATAGATGTGTTTGAAAACTCTAAATCAAACACGGTGTGTGCTAGCTCCTTGAATCTTTATCAAATGAAGTAGTCTCTATGTTTTTTTTCCTCTTGAAGTACACCATGCAGAGACTGGCGAAAAACACTTTCGTTTGAAAGGGGTGGCGAAGCTTCCAAAAAACTACTAGTTTGCTGAAATCTCAGCAAAACTTTTTTCACCAAATCTTGATGATACTTGGTGGTAATGATCAGTTCACTAATCTCACTTGGCTGCCCAACTTTCACTCTTCTAGGTTCAAGCGTTCGTCTCCAGTAAAAATTTGAATTTTTAGGTTTCACTCTGTTTTCTAGCTATAATAGATAGATGTGTTTGAAACTCTAAATCAAATACGGTTTGTGCTAGCTCCGTGGAAACTTGACAAAATGAAGTAGTCCTAAGTTCTATCTCTATGGTTTGTTTCCTCTTGAAGTACCCCATGCAGAGACTGGCGAAAAACACTTTCGTTTGAAAGGGGTTGCCAAGCTTCCAAAAAACTACTAGTTTGCTGAAATCTCAGCAAACCTTTTTTGAACCAAATCCTGATGATACTTGGTGGTAATGATCAGTTCACTATTCCCACTTGGCTGCCCAATTTTTATTCTTCTAGGTTGAAGCATTCGTTTCCAGTAACAGTTTGAATTTTAGGTTTCACTCTGTTTTCTCCTACATAGATAGCTGTGTTTGGAATTCTAAATCAAACATGGTTTGTGCTAGCTCTTTGAAACTTGACCAAATGAAGTAGTTCTAAGTTCTATCTCTACGGTTTGTTTCCTCTTGAAGTACACCATGCAGAGACTGGCGAAAAACACTTTCGTTTGAAAGGGGTTGCCAAGCTTCCAAAAAACTACTAGTTTGCTGAAATCTCAGCAAATATTTTTTCACCAAAACTTGATGATACTTGGTGGTAATGATCAGTTCACTAATCCCACTTGGCTGCCCAACTTTCACTCTTCTAGGTTCAAGCGTTCGTTTCCAGTAACACTTTGAATTTTTAGTTTCACTCTGTTTTCTGCTATATAGATAGATGTGTTTGAAACTCTAAATCAAACACGGTTTGTGCTAGCTCCTTGAAACTTGACCAAATGAAGTAGTTCTAAGTTCTATCTCTATGGTTTGTTTCCTCTTGAAGTACCCCATGCAGAGACTGGCGAAAAACACTTTCGTTTGAAAGTGGTGGCCAAGCTTCCAAAAAACTACTAGTTTGCTGAAATCTCAGCAAACATTTTTTCACCAAATCTTGATGATACTTGGTGGTAATGATCAGTTCACTAAGCCCACTTGGCTGCTCAATTTTTACTCTTCTAGGTTCAAGCGTTCGTTTCCAGTAACACTTTGAATTTTTAGGTTTCACTCTGTTTTCTGCTATATAGATAGACGTGTTTGAAACTCTAAATCAAACACGGTTTGTGCTAGCTCCTTGAAACTTGACCAAATGAAGTAGTTCTAAGTTCTATCTCTATGGTTTGTTTCCTCTTGAAATACCACATGCAGAGACTGGCGAAAAAACACTTTCGTTTGAAAGGGGTGGCCAAGCTTCCAAAAAACTACTAGTTTGCTGAAATCTCAACAAACATTTTTTTACCAAATCTTGATGATACTTGGTGGTAATGATCAGTTCACTAATCCCACTTGGCTGCCCAACTTTCACTCTTCTAGGTTCAAGCGTTCGTTTCCAGTAACACTTTGAATTTTTAGGTTTCACTCTGTTTTCTGCTATATAGATAGATGTGTTTGAAACTCTAAATCAAACACGGTTTTTGCTAGCTCCTTGAAACTTGACCAAATGAAGTAGTTCTAAGTTCTATCTCTATGGTTTGTTTCCTCTTGAAGTACCCCATGCAGAGACTGGCGAAAAACACTTTAGTTTGAAAGGGGTTGCCAAGCTTCCAAAAAACTACTAGTTTGCTGAAATTCTCAGCAAACTTTTTTCACCAAATCTTGATGATACTTGGTGGTAATGATCAGTTCACTAAGCCCACTTGGCTGCCCAATTTTTACTCTTCTAGGTTCAAGCATTCGTTTCCAGTAATACTTTGAATTTTTAGGTTTCCACTCTGTTTTCTGCTATATAGATAGATGTGTTTTGAAACTCTAAATCAAACACGGTTTGTGCTAGCTCCTTGAAATTTACAAATGAAGTAGTTCTATGTTCCAACTCCATGGTTTGTTTCCTCTTGAAGTACCCCATGCAGAGACTGGCGAAAAACACTTTCGTTTGAAAGGGGTTGCCAAGAATCCAAAAAACTACGAGTTTGCAGAAATCTCAGGAAACATTTTTTCACCAAATCTTGATGATACTTGGTGGTAATGATCAGTTCACTAATCCCACTTGGCTGCCCAACTTTCACTCTTCTAGGTTCAAGCGTTCGTTTCCAATAACACTTTGAATTTTTAGGTTTCACTCTGTTTTCTGCTATATAGATAGATGTGTTTGAAACTCTAAATCAAACACGGTTTGTGGTAGCTCCTTGAAACTTGACCAAATGAAGTAGTTCTAAGTTCTATCTCTATGGTTTGTTTCCTCTTGAAGTACCCCCTGCAGAGACTGGCGAAAAACACTTTCGTTTGAAAGGGTTGCCAAGCTTCCAAAAAACTACTAGATGGCTGAAATCTCAGCAAACATTTTTTCACCAAAACTTGATGATACTTGGTGGTAATGATCAGTTCACTAATCCCACTTGGCTGCCCAACTTTCACTCTTCTAGGTTCAAGCATTCGTTTCCAGTAACACTTTGAATTTTTAGGTTTCACTCTGTTTTCTGCTATATAGATAGATGTGTTTGAAACTCTAAATCAAACACGGTTTGTGCTAGCTCCTGAATCTTTATCAAATGAAGTAGTCTCTATGGTTTTTTTTCCTCTTGAAGTACACCATGCAGAGACTGGCGAAAACACTTTCGTTTGAAAGGGGTGGCGAAGCTTCCAAAAAACTACTAGTTTGCTGAAATCTCAGCAAAACTTTTTTCACCAAATCTTGATGATACTTGGTGGTAATGATCAGTTCACTAATCTCACTTGGCTGCCCAACTTTCACTCTTCTAGGTTCATGCGTTCGTCTCAGTAACACTTTGAATTTTTAGGTTTCACTCTGTTTTCTGCTATATAGATAGATGTGTTTGAAACTCTAAATCAAACACGGTTTGTGCTAGCTCCGTGAAACTTGACAAAATGAAGTAGTCCTAAGTTCTTTCTCTATGGTTTGTTTCCTCTTTAAGTACCCCATGCAGAGACTGGCGAAAAACACTTTCGTTTGAAAGGGTTGCCAAGCTTCCAAAAAACTACTAGTTTGCTGAAATCTCAGCAAACCTTTTTTCACCAAATCTTGATGATACATGGTGGTAATGATCAGTTCACTAATCCCACTTGGCTGCCCAATTTTTATTCTTCTAGGTTGAAGCATTCGTTTCCAGTAACAGTTTGAATTTTTAGGTTTCACTCTGTTTTCTCCCACATAGATAGCTGTGTTTTGAATTCTAAATCAAACATGGTTTGTGCTAGCTCCTTGAAACTTGACCAAATGAAGTAGTTCTAAGTTCTATCTCTATGGTTTGTTTCCTCTTGAAGTACCACATGCAGAGACTGGCGAAAAACACTTTCGTTTGAAAGAGGTTGCCAAGCTTCCAAGGTTTGCTGAAATCTCAGCAAACAGTTTTTCACCAAAACTTGATGATTCTTGGTGGTAATGATCAGTTCACTAATCTCACTTGGCTGCCCAACTTTCACTCTTCTAGGTTCAAGCGATCGTTTCCAGTAACACTTTGATTTTTTAGGTTTCACTCTGTTTTCTGCTATATAGATAGATGTGTTTGAAACTCTAAATCAAACACGGTTTGTGCTAGCTCCTTGAAACTTGACCAAATGAAGTAGTTCTAAGTTCTATCTCTATGGTTTGTTTCCTCTTGAAGTACCCCATGCAGAGACTGGCGAAAAACACTTTCGTTTGAAAGGGGTTGCCAAGCTTCCAAAAAACTACTAGTTTGCTGAAATCTCAGCAAATATTTTTTCACCAAATCTTGATGATACTTGGTGGTAATGATCAGTTCACTAATCTCACGTGGCTGCCCCACTTTCACTCTTCTAGGTTCAAGCGTTCGTTTCCAGTAACACTTTGATTTTTTAGGTTTCACTCTGTTTTCTTCTGTATAGATAGATGTGTTTGAAAACTCTAAATCAAACACGGTTTGTGCTAGCTCCTTGAAACTTGACCAAATGAAGTAGTTCTAAGTTCTATCTCTATGGTTTGTTTCCTCTTGAAGTACCCCATGCAGAGACTGGCGAAAAACACTTTCATTTGAAAGGGGTTGCCAAGCTTCCAAAAAACTACTAGTTTGCTGAAATCTCAGCAAACATTTTTTCACCAAAACATGATGATACTTGGTGGTAATGATCAGTTCACTAATCCCACTTGGCTGCCCAACTTCACTCTTCTAGGTTCAAGCGTTCGTTTCCAGTAACACTTTGAATTTTAGGTTTCACTCTGTTTTCTGCTATATAGATAGATGTGTTTGAAACTCTAAATCAAACACGGTTTGTGCTAGCTCCTTGAAACTTGACCAAATGAAGTAGTTCTAAGTTCTATCACTATGGTTTGTTTCTCTTCAAGTACCCCATGCAGAGACTGGCGAAAACACTTTCGTTTGAAAGGGGTTGCCAAGCTTCCAAAAAACTACTAGTTTGCTGAAATCTCAGCAAACATTTTTTCACCAAATCTTGATGATACTTGGTGGTAATGATCAGTTCACTAAGCCCACTTGGCTGCCCAATTTTTACTCTTCTAGGTTCAAGCGTTCGTTTCCAGTAACACTTTGAATTTTTAGGTTTCACTCTGTTTTCTGCTATATAGATAGATGGTGTTTGAACTCTAAATCAAACACGGTTTGTGCTAGCTCCTTGAAACTTTATCAAATGAAGTAGTTCTATGTTCCATCTCTATGGTTTGTTTCCTCTTGAAGTACACCATGCAGAGACTGGCGAAAAACACTTTCGTATGAAAGGGGGTGGCGAAGCTTCCAAAAAACTACTAAGTTTGCTGAAATCTCAGGAAACATTTTTTCACCAAATCTTGATGATACTTGGTGGTAATGATCAGTTCACTAATCTCACTTGGCTGCCCAACTTTCACTCTTCTAGGTTCAAGCGTTCGTCTCCAGTAACACTTTGAATTTTTAGGTTTCACTCTGTTTTCTGCTATATAGATAGATGTGTTTGAAACTCTAAATCAAACACGGTTTGTGCTAGCTCCTTGAAACATGACCAAATGAAGTAGTCCTAAGTTCTATCTCTATGGTTTGTTTCCTCTTGAAGTACCCCATGCAGAGACTGGCGAAAAACACTTTCGTTTGAAAGGGGTTGCCAAGCTTCCAAGGTTTGCTGAAATCTCAGCAAACAGTTTTTCACCAAAACTTGATGATTCTTGGTGGTAATGATCAGTTCACTAATCTCACTTGGCTGCCCAACTTTCACTCTTCTAGGTTCAAGCGTTCGTTTCCAGTAACACTTTGAATTTTTAGGTTTCACTCTGTTTTCTGCTATATAGATAGATGTGTTTGAAACTCTAAATCAAACACGGTTTGTGCTAGCTCCTTGAAATTTGACCAAATGAAGTAGTTCTAAGTTCTATCTCTATGGTTTGTTTCCTCTTGAAGTACCCCATGCAGAGACTGGCGAAAAACACTTTCGTTTGAAAGGGGTTGCCAAGCTTCCAAAAAACTACTAGTTTGCTGAAATCTCAGCAAACATTTTTTCACCAAATCTTGATGATACATGGTGGTAATGATCAGTTCACTAATCTCACTTGGCTGCCCAACTTTCACTCTTCTAGGTTCAAGCGTTCGTTTCCAGTAACACTTTGATTTTTTAGGTTTCACTCTGTTTTCTGCTGTATAGATAGATGTGTTTGAAACTCTAAATCAAACACGGTGTGTGCTAGCTCCTTGAAACTTGACCAAATGAAGTAGTTCTAAGTTCTATCACTATGGTTTGTTTCCTCTTCAAGTACCCCATGCAGAGACTGGCGAAAAACACTTTCGTTTGAAAGGGGTTGCCAAGCTTCCAAAAAACTACTAGTTTGCTGAAATCTCAGCAAACATTTTTTCACCAAATCTTGATGATGCTTGGTGGTAATGATCAGTTCACTAAGCCCACTTGGCTGCCCAATTTTTACTCTTCTAGGTTCAAGCGTTCGTTTCCAGTAACACTTTGAATTTTTAGGTTTCACTCTGTTTTCTGCTATATAGATAGATGTGTTTGAAACTCTAAATCAAACACGGTTTGTGCTAGCTCCTTGAAACTTGACCAAATGAAGTAGTTCTATGTTCCATCTCTATGATTTGTTTCCTCTTGAAGTACACCATGCAGAGACTGGCGAAAAACACTTTCGTTTGAAAGGTGTGGCCAAGCTTCCAAAAAACTACTAGTTTGCTGAAATCTCAGCAAAACTTTTTTTCACCAAATCTTAATGATACTTGGTGGTAATGATCAGTTCACTAATCCCTCTTGGCTACCCAATTTTTATTCTTCTAGGTTGAAGCATTCGTTTCCAGTAACACTTTGAATTTTTAGGTTTCACTCTGTTTTCTGCTACATAGATAGATGTGTTTGAAACTCTAAATCAAACACGGTTTGTGCTAGCTCCTTGAAATTTGACCAAATAAAGTAGTTCTAAGTTCTATCTCTATGGTTTGTTTCCTCCTTGAAGTACCCCATGCAGAGACTGGCGAAAAACACTTTCGTTTGAAAGGGGTTGCCAAGCTTTCAAAAAACTACTAGTTTGCTGAATCTCAGCAAACATTTTTTCACCAAATCTTGATGATACTGGTGGTAATGATCAATTCACTAATCCCACTTGGCTGCCCAATTTTTATTCTTCTAGGTTGAAGCATTCGTTTCCAGTAACAGTTTGAATTTTTAGGTTTCACTCTGTTTTCTCCTACATAGAGAGCTGTGTTTGGAATTCTAAATCAAACATGGTTTGTGCTAGCTCCTTGAAACTTGACCAAATGAAGTAGTTCTAAGTTGTATCTCTATGGTTTGTTTCCTCTTGAAGTACCCCATGCAGGGACTGGCGAAAAACACTTTCGTTTGAAAGGGGTTGCCAAGCTTCCAAAAAACTACTAGTTTGCTAAAATCTCAGGAAATATTTTTTCACCAAATCTTGATGATACTTGGTGGTAATGATCAGTTCACTAATCCCACTTGGCTGCCCAACTTTCACTCTTCTAGGTTCAAGCGTTCGTTTCCAGTAACACTTTGAATTTTTAGGTTTCACTCTGTTTTCTGCTATATAGATAGATGTGTTTGAAACCCTAAATCAAACACGGTTTGTGCTAGCTCCTTGAAACTTGACCAAATGAAGTAGTTCTAAGTTCTATCTCTATGGTTTGTTTCCTCTTGAAATACCCCATGCAGAGACTGGCGAAAAACACTTTCGTTTGAAATGGGTTGCCAAGCTTCCAAAAAACTACTAGATTGCTGAAATCTCAGCAAACATTTTTTCACCAAAACTTGATGATACTTGGTGGTAATGATCAGTTCACTAATCCCACTTGGCTGCCCAACTTTCACTCTTCTAGGTTCAAGCGTTCGTTTCCAGTAACACTTTGAATTTTTAGGTTTCACTCTGTTTTCTGCTATATCATAGATGTGTTTGAAACTCTAAATCAAACACGGTGTGTGCTAGCTCCTTGAATCTTTATCAAATGAAGTAGTCTCTATGTTTTTTTTCCTCTTGAAGTACACCATGCAGAGACTGGCGAAAAACACTTTCGTTTGAAAGGGGTGGCGAAGCTTCCAAAAAACTACTAGTTTGCTGAAATCTCAGCAAAACTTTTTTCACCAAATCTTGATGATACTTGGTGGTAATGATCAGTTCACTAATCTCACTTGGCTGCCCAACTTTCACTCTTCTAGGTTCAAGCGTTCGTCTCCAGTAAAAATTTGAATTTTTAGGTTTCACTCTGTTTTCTGCTATATAGATAGATGTGTTTGAAACTCTAAATCAAACACGGTTTGTGCTAGCTCCGTGAAACTTGACAAAATGAAGTAGTCCTAAGTTCTATCTCTATGGTTTGTTTCCTCTTGAAGTACCCCATGCAGAGACTGGCGAAAAACACTTTCGTTTGAAAGGGGTTGCCAAGCTTCCAAAAAACTACTAGTTTGCTGAAATCTCAGCAAACCTTTTTTGACCAAATCCTGATGATACTTGGTGGTAATGATCAGTTCACTATTCCCACTTGGCTGCCCAATTTTTATTCTTCTAGGTTGAAGCATTCGTTTCCAGTAACAGTTTGAATTTTTAGGTTTCACTCTGTTTTCTCCTACATAGATAGCTGTGTTTGGAATTCTAAATCAAACATGGTTTGTGCTAGCTCTTTGAAACTTGACCAAATGAAGTAGTTCTAAGTTCTATCTCTACGGTTTGTTTCCTCTTGAAGTACACCATGCAGAGACTGGCGAAAAACACTTTCGTTTGAAAGGGGTTGCCAAGCTTCCAAAAAACTACTAGTTTGCTGAAATCTCAGCAAATATTTTTTCACCAAAACTTGATGATACTTGGTGGTAATGATCAGTTCACTAATCCCACTTGGCTGCCCAACTTTCACTCTTCTAGGTTCAAGCGTTCGTTTCCAGTAACACTTTGAATTTTTAGGTTTCACTCTGTTTTCTGCTATATAGATAGATGTGTTTGAAACTCTAAATCAAACACGGTTTGTGCTAGCTCCTTGAAACTTGACCAAATGAAGTAGTTCTAAGTTCTATCTCTATGGTTTGTTTCCTCTTGAAGTACCCCATGCAGAGACTGGCGAAAAACACTTTCGTTTGAAAGTGGTGGCCAAGCTTCCAAAAAACTACTAGTTTGCTGAAATCTCAGCAAACATTTTTTCACCAAATCTTGATGATACTTGGTGGTAATGATCAGTTCACTAAGCCCACTTGGCTGCTCAATTTTTACTCTTCTAGGTTCAAGCGTTCGTTTCCAGTAACACTTTGAATTTTTAGGTTTCACTCTGTTTTCTGCTATATAGATAGACGTGTTTGAAACTCTAAATCAAACACGGTTTGTGCTAGCTCCTTGAAACTTGACCAAATGAAGTAGTTCTAAGTTCTATCTCTATGGTTTGTTTCCTCTTGAAATACCACATGCAGAGACTGGCGAAAAACACTTTCGTTTGAAAGGGGTGGCCAAGCTTCCAAAAAACTACTAGTTTGCTGAAATCTCAACAAACATTTTTTTACCAAATCTTGATGATACTTGGTGGTAATGATCAGTTCACTAATCCCACTTGGCTGCCCAACTTTCACTCTTCTAGGTTCAAGCGTTCGTTTCCAGTAACACTTTGAATTTTTAGGTTTCACTCTGTTTTCTGCTATATAGATAGATGTGTTTGAAACTCTAAATCAAACACGGTTTTTGCTAGCTCCTTGAAACTTGACCAAATGAAGTAGTTCTAAGTTCTATCTCTATGGTTTGTTTCCTCTTGAAGTACCCCATGCAGAGACTGGCGAAAAACACTTTAGTTTGAAAGGGGTTGCCAAGCTTCCAAAAAACTACTAGTTTGCTGAAATCTCAGCAAACATTTTTTCACCAAATCTTGATGATACTTGGTGGTAATGATCAGTTCACTAAGCCCACTTGGCTGCCCAATTTTTACTCTTCTAGGTTCAAGCATTCGTTTCCAGTAATACTTTGAATTTTTAGGTTTCACTCTGTTTTCTGCTATATAGATAGATGTGTTTGAAACTCTAAATCAAACACGGTTTGTGCTAGCTCCTTGAAATTTACCAAATGAAGTAGTTCTATGTTCCAACTCCATGGTTTGTTTCCTCTTGAAGTACCCCATGCAGAGACTGGCGAAAAACACTTTCGTTTGAAAGGGGTTGCCAAGAATCCAAAAAACTACGAGTTTGCAGAAATCTCAGGAAACATTTTTTCACCAAATCTTGATGATACTTGGTGGTAATGATCAGTTCACTAATCCCACTTGGCTGCCCAACTTTCACTCTTCTAGGTTCAAGCGTTCGTTTCCAATAACACTTTGAATTTTTAGGTTTCACTCTGTTTTCTGCTATATAGATAGATGTGTTTGAAACTCTAAATCAAACACGGTTTGTGGTAGCTCCTTGAAACTTGACCAAATGAAGTAGTTCTAAGTTCTATCTCTATGGTTTGTTTCCTCTTGAAGTACCCCCTGCAGAGACTGGCGAAAAACACTTTCGTTTGAAAGGGGTTGCCAAGCTTCCAAAAAACTACTAGATGGCTGAAATCTCAGCAAACATTTTTTCACCAAAACTTGATGATACTTGGTGGTAATGATCAGTTCACTAATCCCACTTGGCTGCCCAACTTTCACTCTTCTAGGTTCAAGCATTCGTTTCCAGTAACACTTTGAATTTTTAGGTTTCACTCTGTTTTCTGCTATATAGATAGATGTGTTTGAAACTCTAAATCAAACACGGTTTGTGCTAGCTCCTTGAATCTTTATCAAATGAAGTAGTCTCTATGGTTTTTTTTCCTCTTGAAGTACACCATGCAGAGACTGGCGAAAAACACTTTCGTTTGAAAGGGGTGGCGAAGCTTCCAAAAAACTACTAGTTTGCTGAAATCTCAGCAAAACTTTTTTCACCAAATCTTGATGATACTTGGTGGTAATGATCAGTTCACTAATCTCACTTGGCTGCCCAACTTTCACTCTTCTAGGTTCATGCGTTCGTCTCCAGTAACACTTTGAATTTTTAGGTTTCACTCTGTTTTCTGCTATATAGATAGATGTGTTTGAAACTCTAAATCAAACACGGTTTGTGCTAGCTCCGTGAAACTTGACAAAATGAAGTAGTCCTAAGTTCTTTCTCTATGGTTTGTTTCCTCTTTAAGTACCCCATGCAGAGACTGGCGAAAAACACTTTCGTTTGAAAGGGGTTGCCAAGCTTCCAAAAAACTACTAGTTTGCTGAAATCTCAGCAAACCTTTTTTCACCAAATCTTGATGATACATGGTGGTAATGATCAGTTCACTAATCCCACTTGGCTGCCCAATTTTTATTCTTCTAGGTTGAAGCATTCGTTTCCAGTAACAGTTTGAATTTTTAGGTTTCACTCTGTTTTCTCCCACATAGATAGCTGTGTTTTGAATTCTAAATCAAACATGGTTTGTGCTAGCTCCTTGAAACTTGACCAAATGAAGTAGTTCTAAGTTCTATCTCTATGGTTTGTTTCCTCTTGAAGTACCACATGCAGAGACTGGCGAAAAACACTTTCGTTTGAAAGAGGTTGCCAAGCTTCCAAGGTTTGCTGAAATCTCAGCAAACAGTTTTTCACCAAAACTTGATGATTCTTGGTGGTAATGATCAGTTCACTAATCTCACTTGGCTGCCCAACTTTCACTCTTCTAGGTTCAAGCGATCGTTTCCAGTAACACTTTGATTTTTTAGGTTTCACTCTGTTTTCTGCTATATAGATAGATGTGTTTGAAACTCTAAATCAAACACGGTTTGTGCTAGCTCCTTGAAACTTGACCAAATGAAGTAGTTCTAAGTTCTATCTCTATGGTTTGTTTCCTCTTGAAGTACCCCATGCAGAGACTGGCGAAAAACACTTTCGTTTGAAAGGGGTTGCCAAGCTTCCAAAAAACTACTAGTTTGCTGAAATCTCAGCAAATATTTTTTCACCAAATCTTGATGATACTTGGTGGTAATGATCAGTTCACTAATCTCACGTGGCTGCCCCACTTTCACTCTTCTAGGTTCAAGCGTTCGTTTCCAGTAACACTTTGATTTTTTAGGTTTCACTCTGTTTTCTTCTGTATAGATAGATGTGTTTGAAACTCTAAATCAAACACGGTTTGTGCTAGCTCCTTGAAACTTGACCAAATGAAGTAGTTCTAAGTTCTATCTCTATGGTTTGTTTCCTCTTGAAGTACCCCATGCAGAGACTGGCGAAAAACACTTTCGTTTGAAAGGGGTTGCCAAGCTTCCAAAAAACTACTAGTTTGCTGAAATCTCAGCAAACATTTTTTCACCAAAACATGATGATACTTGGTGGTAATGATCAGTTCACTAATCCCACTTGGCTGCCCAACTTTCACTCTTCTAGGTTCAAGCGTTCGTTTCCAGTAACACTTTGAATTTTTAGGTTTCACTCTGTTTTCTGCTATATAGATAGATGTGTTTGAAACTCTAAATCAAACACGGTTTGTGCTAGCTCCTTGAAACTTGACCAAATGAAGTAGTTCTAAGTTCTATCACTATGGTTTGTTTCCTCTTCAAGTACCCCATGCAGAGACTGGCGAAAAACACTTTCGTTTGAAAGGGGTTGCCAAGCTTCCAAAAAACTACTAGTTTGCTGAAATCTCAGCAAACATTTTTTCACCAAATCTTGATGATACTTGGTGGTAATGATCAGTTCACTAAGCCCACTTGGCTGCCCAATTTTTACTCTTCTAGGTTCAAGCGTTCGTTTCCAGTAACACTTTGAATTTTTAGGTTTCACTCTGTTTTCTGCTATATAGATAGATGTGTTTGAAACTCTAAATCAAACACGGTTTGTGCTAGCTCCTTGAAACTTTATCAAATGAAGTAGTTCTATGTTCCATCTCCATGGTTTGTTTCCTCTTGAAGTACACCATGCAGAGACTGGCGAAAAACACTTTCGTATGAAAGGGGTGGCGAAGCTTCCAAAAAACTACTAGTTTGCTGAAATCTCAGGAAACATTTTTTCACCAAATCTTGATGATACTTGGTGGTAATGATCAGTTCACTAATCTCACTTGGCTGCCCAACTTTCACTCTTCTAGGTTCAAGCGTTCGTCTCCAGTAACACTTTGAATTTTTAGGTTTCACTCTGTTTTCTGCTATATAGATAGATGTGTTTGAAACTCTAAATCAAACACGGTTTGTGCTAGCTCCTTGAAACATGACCAAATGAAGTAGTCCTAAGTTCTATCTCTATGGTTTGTTTCCTCTTGAAGTACCCCATGCAGAGACTGGCGAAAAACACTTTCGTTTGAAAGGGGTTGCCAAGCTTCCAAAAAACTACTAGATTGCTGAAATCTCAGCAAACATTTTTTCACCAAAACTTGATGATACTTGGTGGTAATGATCAGTTCACTAATCCCACTTGGCTGCCCAACTTTCACTCTTCTAGGTTCAAGCGTTCGTTTCCAGTAACAGTTTATATTTTTAGGTTTCACTCTGTTTTCTGCTACATAGATAGATGTGGTTTGAAACTCTAAATCAAACACGGTTTGTGCTAGCTCCGTGAAACTTGACAAAATGAAGTAGTCCTAAGTTCTATCTCTATGGTTTGTTTCCTCTTGAAGTACCCAATGCAGAGACTGGCGAAAAACACTTTCGTTTGAAAGGGGTTGCCAAGCTTCCAAGGTTTGCTGAAATCTCAGCAAACAGTTTTTCACCAAAACTTGATGATTCTTGGTGGTAATGATCAGTTCACTAATCTCACTTGGCTGCCCAACTTTCACTCTTCTAGGTTCAAGCGTTCGTTTCCAGTAACACTTTGAATTTTTAGGTTTCACTCTGTTTTCTGCTATATAGATAGATGTGTTTGAAACTCTAAATCAAACACGGTTTGTGCTAGCTCCTTGAAATTTGACCAAATGAAGTAGTTCTAAGTTCTATCTCTATGGTTTGTTTCCTCTTGAAGTACCCCATGCAGAGACTGGCGAAAAACACTTTCGTTTGAAAGGGGTTGCCAAGCTTCCAAAAAACTACTAGTTTGCTGAAATCTCAGCAAACATTTTTTCACCAAATCTTGATGATACATGGTGGTAATGATCAGTTCACTAATCTCACTTGGCTGCCCAACTTTCACTCTTCTAGGTTCAAGCGTTCGTTTCCAGTAACACTTTGATTTTTTAGGTTTCACTCTGTTTTCTGCTGTATAGATAGATGTGTTTGAAACTCTAAATCAAACACGGTGTGTGCTAGCTCCTTGAAACTTGACCAAATGAAGTAGTTCTAAGTTCTATCACTATGGTTTGTTTCCTCTTCAAGTACCCCATGCAGAGACTGGCGAAAAACACTTTCGTTTGAAAGGGGTTGCCAAGCTTCCAAAAAACTACTAGTTTGCTGAAATCTCAGCAAACATTTTTTCACCAAATCTTGATGATGCTTGGTGGTAATGATCAGTTCACTAAGCCCACTTGGCTGCCCAATTTTTACTCTTCTAGGTTCAAGCGTTCGTTTCCAGTAACACTTTGAATTTTTAGGTTTCACTCTGTTTTCTGCTATATAGATAGATGTGTTTGAAACTCTAAATCAAACACGGTTTGTGCTAGCTCCTTGAAACTTGACCAAATGAAGTAGTTCTATGTTCCATCTCTATGATTTGTTTCCTCTTGAAGTACACCATGCAGAGACTGGCGAAAAACACTTTCGTTTGAAAGGTGTGGCCAAGCTTCCAAAAAACTACTAGTTTGCTGAAATCTCAGCAAAACTTTTTTTCACCAAATCTTAATGATACTTGGTGGTAATGATCAGTTCACTAATCCCTCTTGGCTACCCAATTTTTATTCTTCTAGGTTGAAGCATTCGTTTCCAGTAACACTTTGAATTTTAAGGTTTCACTCTGTTTTCTGCTACATAGATAGATGTGTTTGAAACTCTAAATCAAACACGGTTTGTGCTAGCTCCGTGAAACTTGACCAAATGAAGTAGTTCTAAGTTCTATCTCTATGGTTTGTTTCCTATTGAAGTACCCCATGCAGAGACGGGCGAAAAACACTTTCGTTTGAAAGGGGTTGCCAAGCTTCCAAAAAACTTACTAGTTTGCTGAAATCTCAGCAAACCTTTTTTCACCAAATCTTGATGATACTTGGTGATAATGATCAGTTCACTAATCCCACTTGGCTGCCCAATTTTTATTCTTCTAGGTTGAAGCATTCGTTTCCAGTAACAGTTTGAATTTTTAGGTTTCACTCTGTTTTCTCCTACATAGATAGCTGTGTTTGGAATTCTAAATCAAGCACGGTTTGTGCTAGCTCCTTGAAACTTGACCAAATGAAGTAGTTCTAAGTTCTATCTCTATGGTTTGTTTCCTCTTGAAATACCCCATGCAGAGACTGGCGAAAAACACTTTCGTTTGAAAGGGGTTGCCAAGCTTCCAAAAAACTACTAGTTTGCTGAAATCTCAGCAAACATTTTTTCACCAAATCTTGATGATACTTGGTGGTAATGATCAGTTCACTATCCCACTTTCCTGCCCAACTTTCACTCTTCTAGGTTCAAGTGTTCGTTTCCAGTAACACTTTGAATTTTTAGGTTTCACTCTGTTTTCTGCTATATAGATAGATGTGTTTGAAACTCTAAATCAAACACGGTTTGTGCTAGCTTCGTGAAACTTGACCAAATGAAGTAGTTCTAAGTTCCTATCTCTATGGTTTGTTTCCTATTGAAGTACCCCAGCAGAGACGGGCGAAAAAACACTTTCGTTTGAAAGGGGTTGCCAAGCTTCCAAAAAACTACTAGTTTGCTGAAATCTCAGCAAACCTTTTTTCACCAAATCTTGATGATACTTGGTGATAATGATCAGTCCACTAATCTCACTGGCTGCCCAACTTTCACTCTTCTAGGTTCAAGCATTCGTTTCCAGTAACACTTTGAATTTTAGTTTCACTCTGTTTTCTGCTATATAGATAGATGTGTTTGAATCTCTAAATCAAACACGGTTTGTGCTAGCTCCTTGAAACTTGACCAAATGAAGTAGTTCTAAGTTCTATCTCTATGGTTTGTTTCTTTTTGAAGTACCCCATGCAGAGACTGGCGAAAAACACTTTCGTTTGAAAGGGGTGCCAAGCTTCCAAAAAACTACTAGTTTGCTGAAATCTCAGCAAACATTTTTTCACCAAATCTTGATGATACTTGGTGGTAATGATCAGTTCACTAATCCCACTTGGCTGCCCAATTTTTATTCTTCTAGTTGAAAGCATTCGTTTCCAGTAACAGTTTGAATTTTTAGGTTTCACTCTGTTTTCTCATACATAGATAGCTGTGTTTGGAATTCTAAATCAAACACGGTTTGTGCTAGCTCCTTGAAACTTGACCAAATGAAGTAGTCTTAATTCTATCTCTATGGTTTGTTTCCTCTTGAAGTACCCCATGCAGAGACTGGCGAAAAACACTTTCGTTTGAAAGGGGTTGCCAAGTTTCCAAAAAACTACTAGTTTGCTGAAATCTCAGCAAACATTTTTTCACCAAATCTTGATGATACTTGGTGGTAATGATCAGTTCACTAATCTCACTTGGCTGCCCAACTTTCACTCTTCTAGGTTCAAGCGTTCGTTTCCAGTAACACTTTGAATTTTTAGGTT
>NW_027516995.1:0-49980 GCF_048772815.1 Callospermophilus lateralis | reverse complement strand
GTACACCAATCCCACTTGGATGCCCAAGTATCGTTCTCCTACGTTGAAGCATCCGTTTGCAGTAACAGTTTGAATTTTTAGGTTTCACTCTGTTTTCTCCTATATTGACAGATGCAGTTCGAACTCTAAATCAAACACGGTTTGTGCTAGCTTCTTGAAACTTGACACAATACAGTAGTTCTACGTTCTATCTCTAAGGTTTGTTTCCTCTTGATGTAGCCTTAAGCACAGGCTGGCGAATAACTCATTCAATGAAAGGCGTTGTTAGGCTGCCAAAAAACTACAGTCTCCTGAAATCACAACATATATTTTTTTCCGACCTTCCTGATACTTTCAAAAAATGAGCAGTACTCCAATCAAACTTGGATGTCCAAGTTTCGTTCTCCTACGTTGAAGCATCCGTTTACAGTAACAGTTTGAATTTTTAGGTTTCACTCTGTTTTCTCCTATATTGACAGATGCAGTTCGAACTCTAAATCAAACACGGTTTGTGCTAGCTTCTTGAAACTTGACACAATACAGTAGTTCTACGTTCTATCTCTAAGGTTTGTTTCCTCTTGATGTAGCCTTAAGCACAGGCTGGCGAATAACTCATTCAATGAAAGGCGTTGTTAGGCTGCCAAAAAACTACAGTCTCCTGAAATCACAACATATATTTTTTTCCGACCTTCCTGATACTTTCAAATAATGAGCAGTACTCCAATCAAACTTGGATGTCCAAGTTTCGTTCTCCTACGTTGAAGCATCCGTTTGCAGTAACAGTTTGAATTTCTAGGTTTCACTGCGTTTTCTTCTATATTGACATATGCAGTTAGAACTCTAAATCAAACACGGTTTGTGCTAGCTTCTTGAAACGTGACACAATACAGTAGTTCTACGTTCTATCTCTAAGGTTTGTTTCCTCTTGATGTAGCCTAATACAGGGACTCGCGAATAACACTTATATTGAAAGGGGTTGCCAAACTTCCAAAAACTAGAGTCTCCTGAAATCTCAACATACATTTTTTCATCCAATCTTCATGATACTTTCAAGTAATGATCAGTACACCAATCCCACTTGGATGCCCAAGTTTCGTTCTCCTACGTTGAAGCATCCGTTTGCAGTAACAGTTTGAATTTTTAGGTTTCACTCTGTTTTCTCCTATATTGACAGATGCAGTTCCAACTCTAAATCAAACACGGTTTGTGCTAGCTTCTTGAAACTTGACACAATACAGTAGTTCTACGTTCTATCTCTAAGGTTTGTTTCCTCTTGATGTAGCCTTAAGCACAGGCTGGCGAATAACTCATTCAATGAAAGGCGTTGTTAGGCTGCCAAAAAACTACAGTCTACTGAAATCACAACATACATTTTTTCATCCAATCTTCATGATACTTTCAAGTAATGATCAGTACACCAATCCCACTTGGATGCCCAAGTTTCGTTCTCCTACGTTGAAGCATCCGTTTGCAGTAACAGTTTGAATTTTTAGGTTTCACTCTGTTTTCTCCTATATTGACAGATGCAGTTCGAACTCTAAATCAAACACGGTTTGTGCTAGCTTCTTGAAACTTGACACAATACAATAGCTCTACGTTCTATCTCTAAGGTTTGTTTCCTCTTGATGTAGCCTTAAGCACAGGCTGGCGAATAACTCATTCAATGAAAGGCGTTGTTAGGCTGCCAAAAAACTACAGTCTCCTGAAATCACAACATACATTTTTTCATCCAATCTTCATGATACTTTCAAGTAATGAGCAGTACTCCAATCAAACTTGGATGTCCAAGTTTCGTTCTCCTACGTTGAAGCATCCGTTTGCAGTAACAGTTTGAATTTTTAGGTTTCACTCTGTTTTCTCCTATATTGACAGATGCAGTTCGAACTCTAAATCAAACACGGTTTGTGCTAGCTTCTTGAAACTTGACACAATACAGTAGTTCTACGTTCTATCTCTAAGGTTTGTTTCCTCTTGATGTAGCCTTAAGCACAGGCTGGCGAATAACTCATTCAATGAAAGGCGTTGTTAGGCTGCCAAAAAACTACAGTCTCCTGAAATCACAACATATATTTTTTTTCCGACCTTCCTGATACTTTCAAATAATGAGCAGTACTCCAATCAAACTTGGATGTCCAAGTTTCGTTCTCCTACGTTGAAGCATCCGTTTGCAGTAACAGTTTGAATTTTTAGGTTTCACTGCGTTTTCTTCTATATTGACAGATGCAGTTAGAACTCTAAATCAAACACGGTTTGTGCTAGCTTCTTGAAACGTGACACAATACAGTAGTTCTACGTTCTATCTCTAAGGTTTGTTTCCTCTTGATGTAGCCTAATACAGGGACTCGCGAATAACACTTATATTGAAAGGGATTGCCAAACTTCCAAAAACTAGAGTCTCCTGAAATCTCAACATACATTTTTTTCATCCAATCTTCATGATACTTTCAAGTAATGATCAGTACACCAATCCCACTTGGATGCCCAAGTTTCGTTCTCCTACGTTGAAGCATCCGTTTGCAGTAACAGTTTGAATTTTTAGGTTTCACTCTGTTTTCTCCTATATTGACAGATGCAGTTCGAACTCTAAATCAAACACGGTTTGTGCTAGCTTCTTGAAACTTGACACAATACAGTAGTTCTACGTTCTATCTCTAAGGTTTGTTTCCTCTTGATGTAGCCTTAAGCACAGGCTGGCGAATAACTCATTCAATGAAAGGCGTTGTTAGGCTGCCAAAAAACTACAGTCTCCTGAAATCACAACATACATTTTTTCATCCAATCTTCATGATACTTTCAAGTAATGATCAGTACACCAATCCCACTTGGATGCCCAAGTTTCGTTCTCCTACGTTGAAGCATCCGTTTGCAGTAACAGTTTGAATTTTTAGGTTTCACTCTGTTTTCTCCTATATTGACAGATGCAGTTCGAACTCTAAATCAAACACGGTTTGTGCTAGCTTCTTGAAACTTGACACAATACAGTAGTTCTACGTTCTATCTCTAAGGTTTGTTTCCTCTTGATGTAGCCTTAAGCACAGGCTGGCGAATAACTCATTCAATGAAAGGCGTTGTTAGGCTGCCAAAAAACTACAGTCTCCTGAAATCACAACATACATTTTTTCATCCAATCTTCATGATACTTTCAAGTAATGATCAGTACACCAATCCCACTTGGATGCCCAAGTTTCGTTCTCCTACGTTGAAGCATCCGTTTGCAGTAACAGTTTGAATTTTTAGGTTTCACTCTGTTTTCTCCTATATTGACAGATGCAGTTCGAACTCTAAATCAAACACGGTTTGTGCTAGCTTCTTGAAACTTGACACAATACAGTAGTTCTACGTTCTATCTCTAAGGTTTGTTTCCTCTTGATGTAGCCTTAAGCACAGGCTGGCGAATAACTCATTCAATAAAAGGCGTTGTTAGGCTGCCAAAAAACTACAGTCTCCTGAAATCACAACATATATTTTTTTTCCGACCTTCCTGATACTTTCAAATAATGAGCAGTACTCCAATCAAACTTGGATGTCCAAGTTTCGTTCTCCTACGTTTAAGCATCCGTTTGCAGTAACAGTTTGAATTTTTAGGTTTCACTGCGTTTTCTTCTATATTGACAGATGCAGTTAGAACTCTAAATCAAACACGGTTTGTGCTAGCTTCTTGAAACGTGACACAATACAGTAGTTCTACGTTCTATCTCTAAGGTTTGTTTCCTCTTGATGTAGCCTAATACAGGGACTCGCGAATAACACTTATATTGAAAGGGGTTGCCAAACTTCCAAAAACTAGAGTCTCCTGAAATCTCAACATACATATTTTCATCCAATCTTCATGATACTTTCAAGTAATGATCAGTACACCAATCCCACTTGGATGCCCAAGTATCGTTCTCCTACGTTGAAGCATCCGTTTGCAGTAACAGTTTGAATTTTTAGGTTTCACTCTGTTTTCTCCTATATTGACAGATGCAGTTCCAACTCTAAATCAAACACGGTTTGTGCTAGCTTCTTGAAACTTGACACAATACAGTAGTTCTACGTTCTATCTCTAAGGTTTGTTTCCTCTTGATGTAGCCTTAAGCACAGGCTGGCGAATAACTCATTCAATGAAAGGCGTTGTTAGGCTGCCAAAAAACTACAGTCTCCTGAAATCACAACATACATTTTTTCATCCAATCTTCATGATACTTTCAAGTAATGATCAGTACACCAATCCCACTTGGATGCCCAAGTTTCGTTCTCCTACGTTGAAGCATCCGTTTGCAGTAACAGTTTGAATTTTTAGGTTTCACTCTGTTTTCTCCTATATTGACAGATGCAGTTCGAACTCTAAATCAAACACGGTTTGTGCTAGCTTCTTGAAACTTGACACAATACAGTAGCTCTACGTTCTATCTCTAAGGTTTGTTTCCTCTTGATGTAGCCTTAAGCACAGGCTGGCGAATAACTCATTCAATGAAAGGCGTTGTTAGGCTGCCAAAAAACTACAGTCTCCTGAAATCACAACATACATTTTTTCATCCAATCTTCATGATACTTTCAAGTAATGATCAGTACACCAATCCCACTTGGATGCCCAAGTTTCGTTCTCCTACGTTGAAGCATCCGTTTGCAGTAACAGTTTGAATTTTTAGGTTTCACTCTGTTTTCTCCTATATTGACAGATGCAGTTCGAACTCTAAATCAAACACGGTTTGTGCTAGCTTCTTGAAACTTGACACAATACAGTAGTTCTACGTTCTATCTCTAAGGTTTGTTTCCTCTTGATGTAGCCTTAAGCACAGGCTGGCGAATAACTCATTCAATGAAAGGCGTTGTTAGGCTGCCAAAAAACTACAGTCTCCTGAAATCACAACACATATTTTTTTTCCGACCTTCCTGATACTTTCAAATAATGAGCAGTACTCCAATCAAACTTGGATGTCCAAGTTTCGTTCTCCTACGTTGAAGCATCCGTTTGCAGTAACAGTTTGAATTTTTAGGTTTCACTCTGTTTTCTCCTATATTGACAGATGCAGTTCGAACTCTAAATCAAACACGGTTTGTGCTAGCTTCTTGAAACTTGACACAATACAGTAGTTCTACGTTCTATCTCTAAGGTTTGTTTCCTCTTGATGTAGCCTTAAGCACAGGCTGGCGAATAACTCATTCAATGAAAGGCGTTGTTAGGCTGCCAAAAAACTACAGTCTCCTGAAATCACAACATATATTTTTTTTCCGACCTTCCTGATACTTTCAAATAATGAGCAGTACTCCAATCAAACTTGGATGTCCAAGTTTCGTTCTCCTACGTTGAAGCATCCGTTTGCAGTAACAGTTTGAATTTTTAGGTTTCACTGCGTTTTCTTCTATATTGACAGATGCAGTTAGAACTCTAAATCAAACACGGTTTGTGCTAGCTTCTTGAAACGTGACACAATACAGTAGTTCTACGTTCTATCTCTAAGGTTTGTTTCCTCTTGATGTAGCCTAATACAGGGACTCGCGAATAACACTTATATTGAAAGGGATTGCCAAACTTCCAAAAACTAGAGTCTCCTGAAATCTCAACATACATTTTTTTCATCCAATCTTCATGATACTTTCAAGTAATGATCAGTACACCAATCCCACTTGGATGCCCAAGTTTCGTTCTCCTACGTTGAAGCATCCGTTTGCAGTAACAGTTTGAATTTTTAGGTTTCACTCTGTTTTCTCCTATATTGACAGATGCAGTTCGAACTCTAAATCAAACACGGTTTGTGCTAGCTTCTTGAAACTTGACACAATACAGTAGTTCTACGTTCTATCTCTAAGGTTTGTTTCCTCTTGATGTAGCCTTAAGCACAGGCTGGCGAATAACTCATTCAATGAAAGGCGTTGTTAGGCTGCCAAAAAACTACAGTCTCCTGAAATCACAACATACATTTTTTCATACAATCTTCATGATACTTTCAAGTAATGATCAGTACACCAATCCCACTTGGATGCCCAAGTTTCGTTCTCCTACGTTGAAGCATCCGTTTGCAGTAACAGTTTGAATTTTTAGGTTTCACTCTGTTTTCTCCTATATTGACAGATGCAGTTCGAACTCTAAATCAAACACGGTTTGTGCTAGCTTCTTGAAACTTGACACAATACAGTAGTTCTACGTTCTATCTCTAAGGTTTGTTTCCTCTTGATGTAGCCTTAAGCACAGGCTGGCGAATAACTCATTCAATGAAAGGCGTTGTTAGGCTGCCAAAAAACTACAGTCTCCTGAAATCACAACATACATTTTTTCATCCAATCTTCATGATACTTTCAAGTAATGATCAGTACACCAATCCCACTTGGATGCCCAAGTTTCGTTCTCCTACGTTGAAGCATCCGTTTGCAGTAACAGTTTGAATTTTTAGGTTTCACTCTGTTTTCTCCTATATTGACAGATGCAGTTCGAACTCTAAATCAAACACGGTTTGTGCTAGCTTCTTGAAACTTGACACAATACAGTAGTTCTACGTTCTATCTCTAAGGTTTGTTTCCTCTTGATGTAGCCTTAAGCACAGGCTGGCGAATAACTCATTCAATGAAAGGCGTTGTTAGGCTGCCAAAAAACTACAGTCTCCTGAAATCACAACATATATTTTTTTTCCGACCTTCCTGATACTTTCAAATAATGAGCAGTACTCCAATCAAACTTGGATGTCCAAGTTTCGTTCTCCTACGTTGAAGCATCCGTTTGCAGTAACAGTTTGAATTTTTAGGTTTCACTGCGTTTTCTTCTATATTGACAGATGCAGTTAGAACTCTAAATCAAACACGGTTTGTGCTAGCTTCTTGAAACGTGACACAATACAGTAGTTCTACGTTCTATCTCTAAGGTTTGTTTCCTCCTGATGTAGCCTAATACAGGGACTCGCGAATAACACTTATATTGAAAGGGGTTGCCAAACTTCCAAAAACTAGAGTCTCCTGAAATCTCAACATGCATATTTTCATCCAATCTTCATGATACTTTCAAGTAATGATCAGTACACCAATCCCACTTGGATGCCCAAGTTTCGTTCTCCTACGTTGAAGCTTCCGTTTGCAGTAACAGTTTGAATTTTTAGGTTTCACTCTGTTTTCTCCTATATTGACAGATGCAGTTCGAACTCTAAATCAAACACGGTTTGTGCTAGCTTCTTGAAACTTGACACAATACAGTAGTTCTACGTTCTATCTCTAAGGTTTGTTTCCTCTTGATGTAGCCTTAAGCACAGGCTGGCGAATAACTCATTCAATGAAAGGCGTTGTTAGGCTGCCAAAAAACTACAGTCTCCTGAAATCACAACATATATTTTTTTTCCGACCTTCCTGATACTTTCAAATAATGAGCAGTACTCCAATCAAACTTGGATGTCCAAGTTTCGTTCTCCTACGTTGAAGCATCCGTTTGCAGTAACAGTTTGAATTTTTAGGTTTCACTGCGTTTTCTTCTATATTGACAGATGCAGTTAGAACTCTAAATCAAACACGGTTTGTGCTAGCTTCTTGAAACGTGACACAATACAGTAGTTCTACGTTCTATCTCTAAGGTTTGTTTCCTCTTGATGTAGCCATAAGCACAGACTGGCGAATAACACTTATATTGAAAGGGATTGCCAAACTTCCAAAAACTAGAGTCTCCTGAAATCTCAACATACATTTTTTTCATCCAATCTTCATGATACTTTCAAGTAATGATCAGTACACCAATCCCACTTGGATGCCCAAGTTTCGTTCTCCTACGTTGAAGCATCCGTTTGCAGTAACAGTTTGAATTTTTAGGTTTCACTCTGTTTTCTCCTATATTGACAGATGCAGTTCGAACTCTAAATCAAACACGGTTTGTGCTAGCTTCTTGAAACTTGACACAATACAGTAGTTCTACGTTCTATCTCTAAGGTTTGTTTCCTCTTGATGTAGCCTTAAGCACAGGCTGGCGAATAACTCATTCAATGAAAGGCGTTGTTAGGCTGCCAAAAAACTACAGTCTCCTGAAATCACAACATACATTTTTTCATCCAATCTTCATGATACTTTCAAGTAATGATCAGTACACCAATCCCACTTGGATGCCCAAGTTTCGTTCTCCTACGTTGAAGCATCCGTTTGCAGTAACAGTTTGAATTTTTAGGTTTCACTCTGTTTTCTCCTATATTGACAGATGCAGTTCGAACTCTAAATCAAACACGGTTTGTGCTAGCTTCTTGAAACTTGACACAATACAGTAGTTCTACGTTCTATCTCTAAGGTTTGTTTCCTCTTGATGTAGCCTTAAGCACAGGCTGGCGAATAACTCATTCAATGAAAGGCGTTGTTAGGCTGCCAAAAAACTACAGTCTCCTGAAATCACAACATATATTTTTTTTCCGACCTTCCTGATACTTTCAAATAATGAGCAGTACTCCAATCAAACTTGGATGTCCAAGTTTCGTTCTCCTACGTTGAAGCATCCGTTTGCAGTAACAGTTTGAATTTTTAGGTTTCACTGCGTTTTCTTCTATATTGACAGATGCAGTTAGAACTCTAAATCAAACACGGTTTGTGCTAGCTTCTTGAAACGTGACACAATACAGTAGTTCTACGTTCTATCTCTAAGGTTTGTTTCCTCTTGATGTAGCCTAATACAGGGACTCGCGAATAACACTTATATTGAAAGGGGTTGCCAAACTTCCAAAAACTAGAGTCTCCTGAAATCTCAACATACATATTTTCATCCAATCTTCATGATACTTTCAAGTAATGATCAGTACACCAATCCCACTTGGATGCCCAAGTATCGTTCTCCTACGTTGAAGCATCCGTTTGCAGTAACAGTTTGAATTTTTAGGTTTCACTCTGTTTTCTCCTATATTGACAGATGCAGTTCCAACTCTAAATCAAACACGGTTTGTGCTAGCTTCTTGAAACTTGACACAATACAGTAGTTCTACGTTCTATCTCTAAGGTTTGTTTCCTCTTGATGTAGCCTTAAGCACAGGCTGGCGAATAACTCATTCAATGAAAGGCGTTGTTAGGCTGCCAAAAAACTACAGTCTCCTGAAATCACAACATACATTTTTTCATCCAATCTTCATGATACTTTCAACTAATGATCAGTACACCAATCCCACTTGGATGCCCAAGTTTCGTTCTCCTACGTTGAAGCATCCGTTTGCAGTAACAGTTTGAATTTTTAGGTTTCACTCTGTTTTCTCCTATATTGACAGATGCAGTTCGAACTCTAAATCAAACACGGTTTGTGCTAGCTTCTTGAAACTTGACACAATACAGTAGCTCTACGTTCTATCTCTAAGGTTTGTTTCCTCTTGATGTAGCCTTAAGCACAGGCTGGCGAATAACTCATTCAATGAAAGGCGTTGTTAGGCTGCCAAAAAACTACAGTCTCCTGAAATCACAACATACATTTTTTCATCCAATCTTCATGATACTTTCAAGTAATGATCAGTACACCAATCCCACTTGGATGCCCAAGTTTCGTTCTCCTACGTTGAAGCATCCGTTTGCAGTAACAGTTTGAATTTTTAGGTTTCACTCTGTTTTCTCCTATATTGACAGATGCAGTTCGAACTCTAAATCAAACACGGTTTGTGCTAGCTTCTTGAAACTTGACACAATACAGTAGTTCTACGTTCTATCTCTAAGGTTTGTTTCCTCTTGATGTAGCCTTAAGCACAGGCTGGCGAATAACTCATTCAATGAAAGGCGTTGTTAGGCTGCCAAAAAACTACAGTCTCCTGAAATCACAACACATATTTTTTTTCCGACCTTCCTGATACTTTCAAATAATGAGCAGTACTCCAATCAAACTTGGATGTCCAAGTTTCGTTCTCCTACGTTGAAGCATCCGTTTGCAGTAACAGTTTGAATTTTTAGGTTTCACTCTGTTTTCTCCTATATTGACAGATGCAGTTCGAACTCTAAATCAAACACGGTTTGTGCTAGCTTCTTGAAACTTGACACAATACAGTAGTTCTACGTTCTATCTCTAAGGTTTGTTTCCTCTTGATGTAGCCTTAAGCACAGGCTGGCGAATAACTCATTCAATGAAAGGCGTTGTTAGGCTGCCAAAAAACTACAGTCTCCTGAAATCACAACATATATTTTTTTTCCGACCTTCCTGATACTTTCAAATAATGAGCAGTACTCCAATCAAACTTGGATGTCCAAGTTTCGTTCTCCTACGTTGAAGCATCCGTTTGCAGTAACAGTTTGAATTTTTAGGTTTCAGTGCGTTTTCTTCTATATTGACAGATGCAGTTAGAACTCTAAATCAAACACGGTTTGTGCTAGCTTCTTGAAACGTGACACAATACAGTAGTTCTACGTTCTATCTCTAAGGTTTGTTTCCTCTTGATGTAGCCTAATACAGGGACTCGCGAATAACACTTATATTGAAAGGGATTGCCAAACTTCCAAAAACTAGAGTCTCCTGAAATCTCAACATACATTTTTTTCATCCAATCTTCATGATACTTTCAAGTAATGATCAGTACACCAATCCCACTTGGATGCCCAAGTTTCGTTCTCCAACGTTGAAGCATCCGTTTGCAGTAACAGTTTGAATTTTTAGGTTTCACTCTGTTTTCTCCTATATTGACAGATGCAGTTCGAACTCTAAATCAAACACGGTTTGTGCTAGCTTCTTGAAACTTGACACAATACAGTAGTTCTACGTTCTATCTCTAAGGTTTGTTTCCTCTTGATGTAGCCTTAAGCACAGGCTGGCGAATAACTCATTCAATGAAAGGCGTTGTTAGGCTGCCAAAAAACTACAGTCTCCTGAAATCACAACATACATTTTTTCATACAATCTTCATGATACTTTCAAGTAATGATCAGTACACCAATCCCACTTGGATGCCCAAGTTTCGTTCTCCTACGTTGAAGCATCCGTTTGCAGTAACAGTTTGAATTTTTAGGTTTCACTCTGTTTTCTCCTATATTGACAGATGCAGTTCGAACTCTAAATCAAACACGGTTTGTGCTAGCTTCTTGAAACTTGACACAATACAGTAGTTCTACGTTCTATCTCTAAGGTTTGTTTCCTCTTGATGTAGCCTTAAGCACAGGCTGGCGAATAACTCATTCAATGAAAGGCGTTGTTAGGCTGCCAAAAAACTACAGTCTCCTGAAATCACAACATACATTTTTTCATCCAATCTTCATGATACTTTCAAGTAATGATCAGTACACCAATCCCACTTGGATGCCCAAGTTTCGTTCTCCTACGTTGAAGCATCCGTTTGCAGTAACAGTTTGAATTTTTAGGTTTCACTCTGTTTTCTGCTATATTGACAGATGCAGTTCGAACTCTAAATCAAACACGGTTTGTGCTAGCTTCTTGAAACTTGACACAATACAGTAGTTCTACGTTCTATCTCTAAGGTTTGTTTCCTCTTGATGTAGCCTTAAGCACAGGCTGGCGAATAACTCATTCAATGAAAGGCGTTGTTAGGCTGCCAAAAAACTACAGTCTCCTGAAATCACAACATATATTTTTTTTCCGACCTTCCTGATACTTTCAAATAATGAGCAGTACTCCAATCAAACTTGGATGTCCAAGTTTCGTTCTCCTACGTTGAAGCATCCGTTTGCAGTAACAGTTTGAATTTTTAGGTTTCACTGCGTTTTCTTCTATATTGACAGATGCAGTTAGAACTCTAAATCAAACACGGTTTGTGCTAGCTTCTTGAAACGTGACACAATACAGTAGTTCTACGTTCTATCTCTAAGGTTTGTTTCCTCCTGATGTAGCCTAATACAGGGACTCGCGAATAACACTTATATTGAAAGGGGTTGCCAAACTTCCAAAAACTAGAGTCTCCTGAAATCTCAACATGCATATTTTCATCCAATCTTCATGATACTTTCAAGTAATGATCAGTACACCAATCCCACTTGGATGCCCAAGTTTCGTTCTCCTACGTTGAAGCTTCCGTTTGCAGTAACAGTTTGAATTTTTAGGTTTCACTCTGTTTTCTCCTATATTGACAGATGCAGTTCGAACTCTAAATCAAACACGGTTTGTGCTAGCTTCTTGAAACTTGACACAATACAGTAGTTCTACGTTCTATCTCTAAGGTTTGTTTCCTCTTGATGTAGCCTTAAGCACAGGCTGGCGAATAACTCATTCAATGAAAGGCGTTGTTAGGCTGCCAAAAAAATTCAGTCTCCTGAAATCACAACATATATTTTTTTTCCGACCTTCCTGATACTTTCAAATAATGAGCAGTACTCCAATCAAACTTGGATGTCCAAGTTTCGTTCTCCTACGTTGAAGCATCCGTTTGCAGTAACAGTTTGAATTTTTAGGTTTCACTGCGTTTTCTTCTATATTGACGGATGCAGTTAGAACTCTAAATCAAACACGGTTTGTGCTAGCTTCTTGAAACGTGACACAATACAGTAGTTCTACGTTCTATCTCTAAGGTTTGTTTCCTCTTGATGTAGCCTTAAGCACAGACTGGCGAATAACACTTATATTGAAAGGGATTGCCAAACTTCCAAAAACTAGAGTCTCCTGAAATCTCAACATACATTTTTTTCATCCAATCTTCATGATACTTTCAAGTAATGATCAGTACACCAATCCCACTTGGATGCCCAAGTTTCGTTCTCCTACGTTGAAGCATCCGTTTGCAGTAACAGTTTGAATTTTTAGGTTTCACTCTGTTTTCTCCTATATTGACAGATGCAGTTCGAACTCTAAATCAAACACGGTTTGTGCTAGCTTCTTGAAACTTGACACAATACAGTAGTTCTACGTTCTATCTCTAAGGTTTGTTTCCTCTTGATGTAGCCTTAAGCACAGGCTGGCGAATAACTCATTCAATGAAAGGCGTTGTTAGGCTGCCAAAAAACTACAGTCTCCTGAAATCACAACATACATTTTTTCATCCAATCTTCATGATACTTTCAAGTAATGATCAGTACACCAATCCCACTTGGATGCCCAAGTTTCGTTCTCCTACGTTGAAGCATCCGTTTGCAGTAACAGTTTGAATTTTTAGGTTTCACTCTGTTTTCTCCTATAATGACAGATGCAGTTCGAACTCTAAATCAAACACGGTTTGTGCTAGCTTCTTGAAACTTGACACAATACAGTAGTTCTACGTTCTATCTCTAAGGTTTGTTTCCTCTTGATGTAGCCTTAAGCACAGGCTGGCGAATAACTCATTCAATGAAAGGCGTTGTTAGGCTGCCAAAAAACTACAGTCTCCTGAAATCACAACATATATTTTTTTTCCGACCTTCCTGATACTTTCAAATAATGAGCAGTACTCCAATCAAACTTGGATGTCCAAGTTTCGTTCTCCTACGTTGAAGCATCCGTTTGCAGTAACAGTTTGAATTTTTAGGTTTCACTGCGTTTTCTTCTATATTGACAGATGCAGTTAGAACTCTAAATCAAACACGGTTTGTGCTAGCTTCTTGAAACGTGACACAATACAGTAGTTCTACGTTCTATCTCTAAGGTTTGTTTCCTCTTGATGTAGCCTAATACAGGGACTCGCGAATAACACTTATATTGAAAGGGGTTGCCAAACTTCCAAAAACTAGAGTCTCCTGAAATCTCAACATACATTTTTTTCATCCAATCTTCATGATACTTTCAAGTAATGATCAGTACACCAATCCCACTTGGATGCCCAAGTTTCGTTCTCCTACGTTGAAGCATCCGTTTGCAGTAACAGTTTGAATTTTTAGGTTTCACTCTGTTTTCTCCTATATTGACAGATGCAGTTCGAACTCTAAATCAAACACGGTTTGTGCTAGCTTCTTGAAACTTGACACAATACAGTAGTTCTACGTTCTATCTCTAAGGTTTGTTTCCTCTTGATGTAGCCTTAAGCACAGGCTGGCGAATAACTCATTCAATGAAAGGCGTTGTTAGGCTGCCAAAAAACTACAGTCTCCTGAAATCACAACATACATTTTTTCATCCAATCTTCATGATACTTTCAAGTAATGATCAGTACACCAATCCCACTTGGATGCCCAAGTTTCGTTCTCCTACGTTGAAGCATCCGTTTGCAGTAACAGTTTGAATTTTTAGGTTTCACTCTGTTTTCTCCTATATTGACAGATGCAGTTCGAACTCTAAATCAAACACGGTTTGTGCTAGCTTCTTGAAACTTGACACAATACAGTAGTTCTACGTTCTATCTCTAAGGTTTGTTTCCTCTTGATGTAGCCTTAAGCACAGGCTGGCGAATAACTCATTCAATGAAAGGCGTTGTTAGGCTGCCAAAAAACTACAGTCTCCTGAAATCACAACATATATTTTTTTTCCGACCTTCCTGATACTTTCAAATAATGAGCAGTACTCCAATCAAACTTGGATGTCCAAGTTTCGTTCTCCTACGTTGAAGCATCCGTTTGCAGTAACAGTTTGAATTTTTAGGTTTCACTGCGTTTTCTTCTATATTGACAGATGCAGTTAGAACTCTAAATCAAACACGGTTTGTGCTAGCTTCTTGAAACGTGACACAATACAGTAGTTCTACGTTCTATCTCTAAGGTTTGTTTCCTCTTGATGTAGCCTTAAGCACAGACTGGCGAATAACACTTATATTGAAAGGGATTGCCAAATTCCAAAACCTAGAGTCTTCTGAAATCTCAACATACATTTTTTTCATCCAATCTTCATGATACTTTCAAGTAATGATCAGTACACCAATCCCACTTGGATGCCCAAGTTTCGTTCTCCTACGTTGAAGCATCCGTTTGCAGTAACAGTTTGAATTTTTAGGTTTCACTCTGTTTTCTCCTATATTGACTGATGCAGTTCGAACTCTAAATCAAACACGGTTTGTGCTAGCTTCTTGAAACTTGACACAATACAGTAGTTCTACGTTCTATCTCTAAGGTTTGTTTCCTCTTGATGTAGCCTTAAGCACAGGCTGGCGAATAACTCATTCAATGAAAGGCGTTGTTAGGCTGCCAAAAAACTACAGTCTCCTGAAATCACAACATACATTTTTTCATCCAATCTTCATGATACTTTCAAGTAATGATCAGTACACCAATCCCACTTGGATGCCCAAGTTTCGTTCTCCTACGTTGAAGCATCCGTTTGCAGTAACAGTTTGAATTTTTAGGTTTCACTCTGTTTTCTCCTATATTGACAGATGCAGTTCGAACTCTAAATCAAACACGGTTTGTGCTAGCTTCTTGAAACTTGACACAATACAGTAGTTCTACGTTCTATCTCTAAGGTTTGTTTCCTCTTGATGTAGCCTTAAGCACAGGCTGGCGAATAACTCATTCAATGAAAGGCGTTGTTAGGCTGCCAAAAAACTACAGTCTCCTGAAATCACAACATATATTTTTTTTCCGACCTTCCTGATACTTTCAAATAATGAGCAGTACTCCAATCAAACTTGGATGTCCAAGTTTCGTTCTCCTACATTGAAGCATCCGTTTGCAGTAACAGTTTGAATTTTTAGGTTTCACTGCGTTTTCTTCTATATTGACAGATGCAGTTAGAACTCTAAATCAAACACGGTTTGTGCTAGCTTCTTGAAACGTGACACAATACAGTAGTTCTACGTTCTATCTCTAAGGTTTGTTTCCTCTTGATGTAGCCTAATACAGGGACTCGCGAATAACACTTATATTGAAAGGGATTGCCAAACTTCCAAAAACTAGAGTCTCCTGAAATCTCAACATACATTTTTTTCATCCAATCTTCATGATACTTTCAAGTAATGATCAGTACACCAATCCCACTTGGATGCCCAAGTTTCGTTCTCCTACGTTGAAGCATCCGTTTGCAGTAACAGTTTGAATTTTTAGGTTTCACTCTGTTTTCTCCTATATTGACAGATGCAGTTCGAACTCTAAATCAAACACGGTTTGTGCTAGCTTCTTGAAACTTGACACAATACAGTAGTTCTACGTTCTATCTCTAAGGTTTGTTTCCTCTTGATGTAGCCTTAAGCACAGGCTGGCGAATAACTCATTCAATGAAAGGCGTTGTTAGGCTGCCAAAAAACTACAGTCTCCTGAAATCACAACATACATTTTTTCATCCAATCTTCATGATACTTTCAAGTAATGATCAGTACACCAATCCCACTTGGATGCCCAAGTTTCGTTCTCCTACGTTGAAGCATCCGTTTGCAGTAACAGTATGAATTTTTAGGTTTCACTCTGTTTTCTCCTATATTGACAGATGCAGTTCGAACTCTAAATCAAACACGGTTAGTGCTAGCTTCTTGAAACTTGACACAATACAGTAGTTCTACGTTCTATCTCTAAGGTTTGTTTCCTCTTGATGTAGCCTTAAGCACAGGCTGGCGAATAACTCATTCAATGAAAGGCGTTGTTAGGCTGCCAAAAAACTACAGTCTCCTGAAATCACAACATATATTTTTTTTCCGACCTTCCTGATACTTTCAAATAATGAGCAGTACTCCAATCAAACTTGGATGTCCAAGTTTCGTTCTCCTACGTTGAAGCATCCGTTTGCAGTAACAGTTTGAATTTTTAGGTTTCACTGCGTTTTCTTCTATATTGACAGATGCAGTTAGAACTCTAAATCAAACACGGTTTGTGCTAGCTTCTTGAAACGTGACACAATACAGTAGTTCTACGTTCTATCTCTAAGGTTTGTTTCCTCTTGATGTAGCCTTAAGCACAGACTGGCGAATAAAACTTATATTGAAAGGGATTGCCAAACTTCCAAAACCTAGAGTCTCCTGAAATCTCAACATACATTTTTTTCATCCAATCTTCATGATACTTTCAAGTAATGATCAGTACACCAATCCCACTTGGATGCCCAAGTTTCGTTCTCCTACGTTGAAGCATCCGTTTGCAGTAACAGTTTGAATTTTTAGGTTTCACTCTGTTTTCTCCTATATTGACAGATGCAGTTCGAACTCTAAATCAAACACGGTTTGTGCTAGCTTCTTGAAACTTGACACAATACAGTAGTTTCTACGTCTATCTCTAAGGTTTGTTTCCTCTTGATGTAGCCTTAAGCACAGGCTGGCGAATAACTCATTCAATGAAAGGCGTTGTTAGGCTGCCAAAAAACTACAGTCTCCTGAAATCACAACATACATTTTTTCATCCAATCTTCATGATACTTTCAAGTAATGATCAGTACACCAATCCCACTTGGATGCCCAAGTTTCGTTCTCCTACGTTGAAGCATCCGTTTGCAGTAACAGTTTGAATTTTTAGGTTCCACTCTGTTTTCTCCTATATTGACAGATGCAGTTCGAACTCTAAATCAAACACGGTTTGTGCTAGCTTCTTGAAACTTGACACAATACAGTAGTTCTACGTTCTATCTCTAAGGTTTGTTTCCTCTTGATGTAGCCTTAAGCACAGGCTGGCGAATAACTCATTCAATGAAAGGCGTTGTTAGGCTGCCAAAAAACTACAGTCTCCTGAAATCACAACATATATTTTTTTTCCGACCTTCCTGATACTTTCAAATAATGAGCAGTACTCCAATCAAACTTGGATGTCCAAGTTTCGTTCTCCTACATTGAAGCATCCGTTTGCAGTAACAGTTTGAATTTTTAGGTTTCACTGCGTTTTCTTCTATATTGACAGATGCAGTTAGAACTCTAAATCAAACACGGTTTGTGCTAGCTTCTTGAAACGTGACACAATACAGTAGTTCTACGTTCTATCTCTAAGGTTTGTTTCCTCTTGATGTAGCCTAATACAGGGACTCGCGAATAACACTTATATTGAAAGGGATTGCCAAACTTCCAAAAACTAGAGTCTCCTGAAATCTCAACATACATTTTTTTCATCCAATCTTCATGATACTTTCAAGTAAAGATCAGTACACCAATCCCACTTGGATGCCCAAGTTTCTTTCTCCTACGTTGAAGCATCCGTTTGCAGTAACAGTTTGAATTTTTAGGTTTCACTCTGTTTTCTCCTATATTGACAGATGCAGTTCGAACTCTAAATCAAACACGGTTTGTGCTAGCTTCTTGAAACTTGACACAATACAGTAGTTCTACGTTCTATCTCTAAGGTTTGTTTCCTCTTGATGTAGCCTTAAGCACAGGCTGGCGAATAACTCATTCAATGAAAGGCGTTGTTAGGCTGCCAAAAAACTACAGTCTCCTGAAATCACAACATACATTTTTTCATCCAATCTTCATGATACTTTCAAGTAATGATCAGTACACCAATCCCACTTGGATGCCCAAGTTTCGTTCTCCTACGTTGAAGCATCCGTTTGCAGTAACAGTTTGAATTTTTAGGTTTCACTCTGTTTTCTCCTATATTGACAGATGCATTTCGAACTCTAAATCAAACACGGTTTGTGCTAGCTTCTTGAAACTTGACACAATACAGTAGTTCTACGTTCTATCTCTAAGGTTTGTTTCCTCTTGATGTAGCCTTAAGCACAGGCTGGCGAATAACTCATTCAATGAAAGGCGTTGTTAGGCTGCCAAAAAACTACAGTCTCCTGAAATCACAACATATATTTTTTTTCCGACCTTCCTGATACTTTCAAATAATGAGCAGTACTCCAATCAAACTTGGATGTCCAAGTTTCGTTCTCCTACGTTGAAGCATCCGTTTGCAGTAACAGTTTGAATTTTTAGGTTTCACTGCGTTTTCTTCTATATTGACAGATGCAGTTAGAACTCTAAATCAAACACGGTTTGTGCTACCTTCTTGAAACGTGACACAATACAGTAGTTCTACGTTCTATCTCTAAGGTTTGTTTCCTCTTGATGTAGCCTAATACAGGGACTCGCGAATAACACTTATATTGAAAGGGATTGCCAAACTTCCAAAAACTAGAGACTCCTGAAATCTCAACATACATTTTTTTCATCCAATCTTCATGATACTTTCAAGTAATGATCAGTACACCAATCCCACTTGGATGCCCAAGTTTCGTTCTCCTACGTTGAAGCATCCGTTTGCAGTAACAGTTTGAATTTTTAGGTTTCACTCTGTTTTCTCCTATATTGACAGATGCAGTTCGAACTCTAAATCAAACACGGTTTGTGCTAGCTTCTTGAAACTTGACACAATACAGTAGTTCTACGTTCTATCTCTAAGGTTTGTTTCCTCTTGATGTAGCCTTAAGCACAGGCTGGCGAATAACTCATTCAATGAAAGGCGTTGTTAGGCTGCCAAAAAACTACAGTCTCCTGAAATCACAACATACATTTTTTCATCCAATCTTCATGATACTTTCAAGTAATGATCAGTACACCAATCCCACTTGGATGCCCAAGTTTCGTTCTCCTACGTTGAAGCATCCGTTTGCAGTAACAGTTTGAATTTTTAGGTTTCACTCTGTTTTCTCCTATATTGACAGATGCAGTTCGAACTCTAAATCAAACACGGTTTGTGCTAGCTTCTTGAAACTTGACACAATACAGTAGTTCTACGTTCTATCTCTAAGGTTTGTTTCCTCTTGATGTAGCCTTAAGCACAGGCTGGCGAATAACTCATTCAATGAAAGGCGTTGTTAGGCTGCGAAAAAAGTACAGTCTCCTGAAATCACAACATACATTTTTTCATCCAATCTTCATGATACTTTCAAGTAATGATCAGTACACCAATCCCACTTGGATGCCCAAGTTTCGTTCTCCTACGTTGAAGCATCCGTTTGCAGTAACAGTTTGAATTTTTAGGTTTCACTGCGTTTTCTTCTATATTGACAGATGCAGTTAGAACTCTAAATCAAACACGGTTTGTGCTAGCTTCTTGAAACGTGACACAATACAGTAGTTCTACGTTCTATCTCTAAGGTTTTCCTCTTGATGTAGCCTAATACAGGGACTCGCGAATAACACTTATATTGAAAGGGATTGCCAAACTTCCAAAAACTAGAGTCTCCTGAAATCTCAACATACATTTTTTTCATCCAATCTTCATGATACTTTCAAGTAATGATCAGTACACCAATCCCACTTGGATGCCCAAGTTTCGTTCTCCTACGTTGAAGCATCCGTTTGCAGTAACAGTTTGAATTTTTAGGTTTCACTCTGTTTTCTCCTATATTGACAGATGCAGTTCGAACTCTAAATCAAACACGGTTTGTGCTAGCTTCTTGAAACTTGACACAATACAGTAGTTCTACGTTCTATCTCTAAGGTTTGTTTCCTCTTGATGTAGCCTTAAGCACAGGCTGGCGAATAACTCATTCAATGAAAGGCGTTGTTAGGCTGCCAAAAAAACTACAGTCTCCTGAAATCACAACATACATTTTTTCATCCAATCTTCATGATACTTTCAAGTAATGATCAGTACACCAATCCCACTTGGATGCCCAAGTTTCGTTCTCCTACGTTGAAGCATCCGTTTGCAGTAACAGTATGAATTTTTAGGTTTCACTCTGTTTTCTCCTATATTGACAGATGCAGTTCGAACTCTAAATCAAACACGGTTTGTGCTAGCTTCTTGAAACTTGACACAATACAGTAGTTCTACGTTCTATCTCTAAGGTTTGTTTCCTCTTGATGTAGCCTTAAGCACAGGCTGGCGAATAACTCATTCAATGAAAGGCGTTGTTAGGCTGCCAAAAAACTACAGTCTCCTGAAATCACAACATATATTTTTTTTCCGACCTTCCTGATACTTTTCAAATAATGAGCAGTACTCCAATCAAACTTGGATGTCCAAGTTTCGTTCTCCTACGTTGAAGCATCCGTTTGCAGTAACAGTTTGAATTTTTAGGTTTCACTGCGTTTTCTTCTATATTGACAGATGCAGTTAGAACTCTAAATCAAACACGGTTTGTGCTAGCTTCTTGAAACGTGACACAATACAGTAGTTCTACGTTCTATCTCTAAGGTTTGTTTCCTCTTGATGTAGCCTTAAGCACAGACTGGCGAATAAAACTTATATTGAAAGGGATTGCCAAACTTCCAAAACCTAGAGTCTCCTGAAATCTCAACATACATTTTTTTCATCCAATCTTCATGATACTTTCAAGTAATGATCAGTACACCAATCCCACTTGGATGCCCAAGTTTCGTTCTCCTACGTTGAAGCATCCGTTTGCAGTAACAGTTTGAATTTTTAGGTTTCACTCTGTTTTCTCCTATATTGACAGATGCAGTTCGAACTCTAAATCAAACACGGTTTGTGCTAGCTTCTTGAAACTTGACACAATACAGTAGTTCTACGTTCTATCTCTAAGGTTTGTTTCCTCTTGATGTAGCCTTAAGCACAGGCTGGCGAATAACTCATTCAATGAAAGGCGTTGTTAGGCTGCCAAAAAACTACAGTCTCCTGAAATCACAACATACATTTTTTTCATCCAATCTTCATGATACTTTCAAGTAATGATCAGTACACCAATCCCACTTGGATGCCCAAGTTTCGTTCTCCTACGTTGAAGCATCCGTTTGCAGTAACAGTTTGAATTTTTAGGTTCCACTCTGTTTTCTCCTATATTGACAGATGCAGTTCGAACTCTAAATCAAACACGGTTTGTGCTAGCTTCTTGAAACTTGACACAATACAGTAGTTCTACGTTCTATCTCTAAGGTTTGTTTCCTCTTGATGTAGCCTTAAGCACAGGCTGGCGAATAACTCATTCAATGAAAGGCGTTGTTAGGCTGCCAAAAAACTACAGTCTCCTGAAATCACAACATATATTTTTTTTCCGACCTTCCTGATACTTTCAAATAATGAGCAGTACTCCAATCAAACTTGGATGTCCAAGTTTCGTTCTCCTACATTGAAGCATCCGTTTGCAGTAACAGTTTGAATTTTTAGGTTTCACTGCGTTTTCTTCTATATTGACAGATGCAGTTAGAACTCTAAATCAAACACGGTTTGTGCTAGCTTCTTGAAACGTGACACAATACAGTAGTTCTACGTTCTATCTCTAAGGTTTGTTTCCTCTTGATGTAGCCTAATACAGGGACTCGCGAATAACACTTATATTGAAAGGGATTGCCAAACTTCCAAAAACTAGAGTCTCCTGAAATCTCAACATACATTTTTTTCATCCAATCTTCATGATACTTTCAAGTAAAGATCAGTACACCAATCCCACTTGGATGCCCAAGTTTCGTTCTCCTACGTTGAAGCATCCGTTTGCAGTAACAGTTTGAATTTTTAGGTTTCACTCTGTTTTCTCCTATATTGACAGATGCAGTTCGAACTCTAAATCAAACACGGTTTGTGCTAGCTTCTTGAAACTTGACACAATACAGTAGTTCTACGTTCTATCTCTAAGGTTTGTTTCCTCTTGATGTAGCCTTAAGCACAGGCTGGCGAATAACTCATTCAATGAAAGGCGTTGTTAGGCTGCCAAAAAACTACAGTCTCCTGAAATCACAACATACATTTTTTCATCCAATCTTCATGATACTTTCAAGTAATGATCAGTACACCAATCCCACTTGGATGCCCAAGTTTCGTTCTCCTACGTTGAAGCATCCGTTTGCAGTAACAGTTTGAATTTTTAGGTTTCACTCTGTTTTCTCCTATATTGACAGATGCATTTCGAACTCTAAATCAAACACGGTTTGTGCTAGCTTCTTGAAACTTGACACAATACAGTAGTTCTACGTTCTATCTCTAAGGTTTGTTTCCTCTTGATGTAGCCTTAAGCACAGGCTGGCGAATAACTCATTCAATGAAAGGCGTTGTTAGGCTGCCAAAAAACTACAGTCTCCTGAAATCACAACATATATTTTTTTTCCGACCTTCCTGATACTTTCAAATAATGAGCAGTACTCCAATCAAACTTGGATGTCCAAGTTTCGTTCTCCTACGTTGAAGCATCCGTTTGCAGTAACAGTTTGAATTTTTAGGTTTCACTGCGTTTTCTTCTATATTGACAGATGCAGTTAGAACTCTAAATCAAACACGGTTTGTGCTACCTTCTTAAACGTGACACAATACAGTAGTTCTACGTTCTATCTCTAAGGTTTGTTTCCTCTTGATGTAGCCTAATACAGGGACTCGCGAATAACACTTATATTGAAAGGGATTGCCAAACTTCCAAAAACTAGAGTCTCCTGAAATCTCAACATACATTTTTTTCATCCAATCTTCATGATACTTTCAAGTAATGATCAGTACACCAATCCCACTTGGATGCCCAAGTTTCGTTCTCCTACGTTGAAGCATCCGTTTGCAGTAACAGTTTGAATTTTTAGGTTTCACTCTGTTTTCTCCTATATTGACAGATGCAGTTCGAACTCTAAATCAAACACGGTTTGTGCTAGCTTCTTGAAACTTGACACAATACAGTAGTTCTACGTTCTATCTCTAAGGTTTGTTTCCTCTTGATGTAGCCTTAAGCACAGGCTGGCGAATAACTCATTCAATGAAAGGCGTTGTTAGGCTGCCAAAAAACTACAGTCTCCTGAAATCACAACATACATTTTTTCATCCAATCTTCATGATACTTTCAAGTAATGATCAGTACACCAATCCCACTTGGATGCCCAAGTTTCGTTCTCCTACGTTGAAGCTTCCGTTTGCAGTAACAGTTTGAATTTTTAGGTTTCACTCTGTTTTCTCCTATATTGACAGATGCAGTTCGAACTCTAAATCAAACACGGTTTGTGCTAGCTTCTTGAAACTTGACACAATACAGTAGTTCTACGTTCTATCTCTAAGGTTTGTTTCCTCTTGATGTAGCCTTAAGCACAGGCTGGCGAATAACTCATTCAATGAAAGGCGTTGTTAGGCTGCGAAAAAAGTACAGTCTCCTGAAATCACAACATACATTTTTTCATCCAATCTTCATGATACTTTCAAGTAATGATCAGTATACCAATCCCACTTGGATGCCCAAGTTTCGTTCTCCTACTTTGAAGCATCCGTTTGCAGTAACAGTTTGAATTTTTAGGTTTCACTCTGTTTTCTCCTATATTGACAGATGCAGTTCGAACTCTAAATCAAACACGGTTTGTGCTAGCTTCTTGAAACTTGACACAATACAGTAGTTCTACGTTCTATCTCTAAGGTTTGTTTCCTCTTGATGTAGCCTTAATCACAGGCTGGCGAATAACTCATTCAATGAAAGGCGTTGTTAGGTTGCCAAAAAACTACAGTCTCCTGAAATCACAAGATATATTTTTTTTCCGACCTTCCTGATACTTTCAAATAATGAGCAGTACTCCAATCAAACTTGGATGTCCAAGTTTCGTTCTCCTACGTTGAAGCATCCGTTTGCAGTAACAGTTTGAATTTTTAGGTTTCACTGCGTTTTCTTCTATATTGACAGATGCAGTTAGAACTCTAAATCAAACACGGTTTGTGCTAGCTTCTTGAAACGTGACACAATACAGTAGTTCTATGTTCTATCTCTAAGGTTTGTTTCCTCTTGATGGAGCCTAATACAGGGACTCGCGAATAACACTTATATTGAAAGGGATTGCCAAACTTCCAAAAACTAGAGTCTCCTGAAATCTCAACATACATTTTTTTCATCCAATCTTCATGATACTTTCAAGTAATGATCAGTACACCAATCCCACTTGGATGCCCAAGATTCGTTCTCCTACGTTGAAGCATCCGTTTGCAGTAACAGTTTGAATTTTTAGGTTTCACTCTGTTTTCTCCTATATTGACAGATGCAGTTCGAACTCTAAATCAAACACGGTTTGTGCTAGCCTCTTGAAACTTGACACAATACAGTAGTTCTACGTTCTATCTCTAAGGTTTGTTTCCTCTTGATGTAGATTAAGCACAGGCTGGCGAATAACTCATTCAATGAAAGGCGTTGTTAGGCTGCCAAAAAACTACAGTCTCCTGAAATCACAACATACATTTTTTCATCCAATCTTCATGATACTTTCAAGTAATGATCAGTACACCAATCCCACTTGGATGCCCAAGTTTCGTTCTCCTACGTTGAAGCATCCGTTTGCAGTAACAGTTTGAATTTTTAGGTTTCACTCTGTTTTCTCCTATATTGACAGATGCAGTTCGAACTCTAAATCAAACACGGTTTGTGCTAGCTTCTTGAAACTTGACACAATACAGTAGTTCTACGTTCTATCTCTAAGGTTTGTTTCCTCTTGATGTAGCCTTAAGCACAGGCTGGCGAATAACTCATTCAATGAAAGGCGTTGTTAGGCTGCCAAAAAACTACAGTCTCCTGAAATCACAACATATATTTTTTTTCCGACCTTCCTGATACTTTCAAATAATGAGCAGTACTCCAATCAAACTTGGATGTCCAAGTTTCGTTCTCCTACGTTAAAGCATCCGTTTGCAGTAACAGTTTGAATTTTTAGGTTTCACTGCGTTTTCTTCTATATTGACAGATGCAGTTAGAACTCTAAATCAAACACGGTTTGTGCTAGCTTCTTGAAACGTGACACAATACAGTAGTTCTACGTTCTATCTCTAAGGTTTGTTTCCTCTTGATGTAGCCTAATACAGGGACTCGCGAATAACACTTATATTGAAAGGGATTGCCAAACTTGCAAAAACTAGAGTCTCCTGAAATCTCAACATACATTTTTTTCATCCAATCTTCATGATACTTTCAAGTAATGATCAGTACACCAATCCCACTTGGATGCCCAAGTTTCGTTCTCCTACGTTGAAGCATCCGTTTGCAGTAACAGTTTGAATTTTTAGGTTTCACTCTGTTTTCTCCTATATTGACAGATGCAGTTCGAACTCTAAATCAAACACGGTTTGTGCTAGCTTCTTGAAACTTGACACAATACAGTAGTTCTACGTTCTATCTCTAAGGTTTGTTTCCTCTTGATGTAGCCTTAAGCACAGGCTGGCGAATAACTCATTCAATGAAAGGCGTTGTTAGGCTGCCAAAAAACTACAGTCTCCTGAAATCACAACATATATTTTTTTTCCGACCTTCCTGATACTTTCAAATAATGAGCAGTACTCCAATCAAACTTGGATGTCCAAGTTTCGTTCTCCTACGTTGAAGCATCCGTTTGCAGTAACAGTTTGAATTTTTAGGTTTCACTGCGATTTCTTCTATATTGACAGATGCAGTTCGAACTCTAAATCAAACACGGTTTGTGCTAGCTTCTTGAAACGTGACACAATACAGTAGTTCTACGTTCTATCTCTAAGGTTTGTTTCCTCTTGATGTAGCCTAATACAGGGACTCGCGAATAACACTTATATTGAAAGGGGTTGCCAAACTTCCAAAAACTAGAGTCTCCTGAAATCTCAACATACATATTTTCATCCAATCTTCATGATACTTTCAAGTAATGATCAGTACACCAATCCCACTTGGATGCCCAAATATCGTTCTCCTACGTTGAAGCATCCGTTTGCAGTAACAGTTTGAATTTTTAGGTTTCACTCTGTTTTCTCCTATATTGACAGATGCAGTTCGAACTCTAAATCAAACACGGTTTGTGCTAGCTTCTTGAAACTTGACACAATACAGTAGTTCTACGTTCTATCTCTAAGGTTTGTTTCCTCTTGATGTAGCCTTAAGCACAGGCTGGCGAATAACTCATTCAATGGAAGGCGTTGTTAGGCTGCCAAAAAACTACAGTCTCCTGAAATCACAACATACATTTTTTCATCCAATCTTCATGATACTTTCAAGTAATGATCAGTACACCAATCCCACGTGGGTGCCCAAGTTTCGTTCTCCTACGTTGAAGCATCCGTTTGCAGTAACAGTTTGAATTTTTAGGTTTCACTCTGTTTTCTCCTATATTGACAGATGCAGTTCGAACTCTAAATCAAACACGGTTTGTGCTAGCTTCTTGAAACTTGACACAATACAGTAGTTCTACGTTCTATCTCTAAGGTTTGTTTCCTCTTGATGTAGCCTTAAGCACAGGCTGGCGAATAACTCATTCAATGAAAGGCGTTGTTAGGCTGCCAAAAAACTACAGTCTCCTGAAATCACAACATATATTTTTTTTCCGACCTTCCTGATACTTTCAAATAATGAGCAGTACTCCAATCAAACTTGGATGTCCAAGTTTCGTTCTCCTACGTTGAAGCATCCGTTTGCAGTAACAGTTTGAATTTTTAGGTTTCACTGCGTTTTCTTCTATATTGACAGATGCAGTTAGAACTCTAAATCAAACACGGTTTGTGCTAGCTTCTTGAAACGTGACACAATACAGTAGTTCTACGTTCTATCTCTAAGGTTTGTTTCCTCTTGATGTAGCCTAATACAGGGACTCGCGATTAACACTTATATTGAAAGGGGTTGCCAAACTTCCAAAAACTAGAGTCTCCTGAAATCTCAACATACATATTTTCATCCAATCTTCATGATACTTTCAAGTAATGATCAGTATACCAATCCCACTTGGATGCCCAAGTATCGTTCTCCTACGTTGAAGCATCCGTTTGCAGTAACAGTTTGAATTTTTAGGTTTCACTCTGTTTTCTCCTATATTGACAGATGCAGTTCGAACTCTAAATCAAACACGGTTTGTGCTAGCTTCTTGAAACTTGACACAATACAGTAGTTCTACGTTCTATCTCTAAGGTTTGTTTCCTCTTGATGTAGCCTTAAGCACAGGCTGGCGTATAACTCATTCAATGAAAGGCGTTGTTAGGCTGCCAAAAAACTACAGTCTACTGAAATCACAACATACATTTTTTCATCCAATCTTCATGATACTTTCAAGTAATGATCAGTACACCAATCCCACTTGGATGCCCAAGTTTCGTTCTCCTACGTTGAAGCATCCGTTTGCAGTAACGGTTTGAATTTTTAGGTTTCACTCTGTTTTCTCCTATATTGACAGATGCAGTTCGAACTCTAAATCAAACACGGTTTGTGCTAGCTTCTTGAAACTTGACACAATACAGTAGTTCTACGTTCTATCTCTAAGGTTTGTTTCCTCTTGATGTAGCCTTAAGCACAGGCTGGCGAATAACTCATTCAATGAAAGGCGTTGTTAGGCTGCCAAAAAACTACAGTCTCCTGAAATCACAACATATATTTTTTTTCCGACCTTCCTGATACTTTCAAATAATGAGCAGTACTCCAATCAAACTTGGATGTCCAAGTTTTGTTCTCCTACGTTGAAGCATCCGTTTGCAGTAACAGTTTGAATTTTTAGGTTTCACTGCGTTTTCTTCTATATTGACAGATGCAGTTAGAACTCTAAATCAAACACGGTTTGTGCTAGCTTCTTGAAACGTGACACAATACAGTAGTTCTACGTTCTATCTCTAAGGTTTGTTTCCTCTTGATGTAGCCTAATACAGGGACTCGCGAATAACACTTATATTGAAAGGGGTTGCCAAACTTCCATAAACTAGAGTCTCCTGAAATCTCAACATACATTTTTTCATCCAATCTTCATGATACTTTCAAGTAATGATCAGTACACCAATCACACTTGGATGCCCAAGTTTCGTTCTCCTACGTTGAAGCATATGTTTGCAGTAACAGTTTGAATTTTTAGGTTTCACTCTGTTTTCTCCTATATTGACAGATGCAGTTCGAACTCTAAATCAAACACGGTTTGTGCTAGCTTCTTGAAACTTGACACAATACAGTAGTTCTACGTTCTATCTCTAAGGTTTGTTTCCTCTTGATGTAGCCTTAAGCACAGGCTGGCGAATAACTCATTCAATGAAAGGCGTTGTTAGGCTGCCAAAAAACTACAGTCTACTGAAATCACAACATACATTTTTTCATCCAATCTTCATGATACTTTCAAGTTATAATCAGTACACCAATCCCACTTGGATGCCCAAGTTTCGTTCTCCTACGTTGAAGCATCCATTTGCAGTAACAGTTTGAATTTTTAGGTTTCACTCTGTTTTCTCCTATATTGACAGATGCAGTTCGAACTCTAAATCAAACACGGTTTGTGCTAGCTTCTTGAAACTTGACACAATACAGTAGTTCTACGTTCTATCTCTAAGGTTTGTTTCCTCTTGATGTAGCCTTAAGCACAGGCTGGCGAATAACTCATTCAATGAAAGGCGTTGTTAGGCTGCCAAAAAACTACAGTCTACTGAAATCACAACATACATTTTTTCATCCAATCTTCATGATACTTTCAAGTAATGATCAGTACACCAATCCCACTTGGATGCCCAAGTTTCGTTCTCCTACGTTGAAGCATCCGTTTGCAGTAACGGTTTGAATTTTTAGGTTTCACTCTGTTTTCTCCTATATTGACAGATGCAGTTCGAACTCTAAATCAAACACGGTTTGTGCTAGCTTCTTGAAACTTGACACAATACAGTAGTTCTACGTTCTATCTCTAAGGTTTGTTTCCTCTTGATGTAGCCTTAAGCACAGGCTGGCGAATAACTCATTCAATGAAAGGCGTTGTTAGGCTGCCAAAAAACTACAGTCTCCTGAAATCACAACATATATTTTTTTTCCGACCTTCCTGATACTTTCAAATAATGAGCAGTACTCCAATCAAACTTGGATGTCCAAGTTTTGTTCTCCTACGTTGAAGCATCCGTTTGCAGTAACAGTTTGAATTTTTAGGTTTCACTGCGTTTTCTTCTATATTGACAGATGCAGTTAGAACTCTAAATCAAACACGGTTTGTGCTAGCTTCTTGAAACGTGACACAATACAGTAGTTCTACGTTCTATCTCTAAGGTTTGTTTCCTCTTGATGTAGCCTAATACAGGGACTCGCGAATAACACTTATATTGAAAGGGGTTGCCAAACTTCCAAAAACTAGAGTCTCCTGAAATCTCAACATACATTTTTTCATCCAATCTTCATGATACTTTCAAGTAATGATCAGTACACCAATCACACTTGGATGCCCAAGTTTCGTTCTCCTACGTTGAAGCATATGTTTGCAGTAACAGTTTGAATTTTTAGGTTTCACTCTGTTTTCTCCTATATTGACAGATGCAGTTCGAACTCTAAATCAAACACGGTTTGTGCTAGCTTCTTGAAACTTGACACAATACAGTAGTTCTACGTTCTATCTCTAAGGTTTGTTTCCTCTTGATGTAGCCTTAAGCACAGGCTGGCGAATAACTCATTCAATGAAAGGCGTTGTTAGGCTGCCAAAAAACTACCGTCTCCTGAAATCACAACATACATTTTTTCATCCAATCTTCATGATACTTTCAAGTAATGATCAGTACACCAATCCCACTTGGATGCCCAAGTTTCGTTCTCCTACGTTGAAGCATCCGTTTGCAGTAACAGTTTGAATTTTTAGGTTTCACTCTGTTTTCTCCTATATTGACAGATGCAGTTCGAACTCTAAATCAAACACGGTTTGTGCTAGCTTCTTGAAACTTGACACAATACAGTAGTTCTACGTTCTATCTCTAAGGTTTGTTTCCTCTTGATGTAGCCTTAAGCACAGGCTGGCGAATAACTCATTCAATGAAAGGCGTTGTTAGGCTGCCAAAAAACTACAGTCTCCTGAAATCACAACATATATTTTTTTTCCGACCTTCCTGATACTTTCAAATAATGAGCAGTACTCCAATCAAACTTGGATGTCCAAGTTTCGTTCTCTTACGTTGAAGCATCCGTTTGCAGTAACAGTTTGAATTTTTAGGTTTCACTGCATTTTCTTCTATATTGACAGATGCAGTTAGAACTCTAAATCAAACACGGTTTGTGCTAGCTTCTTGAAACGTGACACAATACAGTAGTTCTACGTTCTATCTCTAAGGTTTGTTTCCTCTTGATGTAGCCTAATACAGGGACTCGCGAATAACACTTATATTGAAAGGGATTGCCAAACTTCCAAAAACTAGAGTCTCCTGAAATCTCAACATACATTTTTTTCATCCAATCTTCATGATACTTTCAAGTAATGATCAGTACACCAATCCCACTTGGATGCCCAAGATTCGTTCTCCTACGTTGAAGCATCCGTTTGCAGTAACAGTTTGAATTTTTAGGTTTCACTCTGTTTTCTCCTATATTGACAGATGCAGTTCGAACTCTAAATCAAACACGGTTTGTGCTAGCTTCTTGAAACTTGACACAATACAGTAGTTCTACGTTCTATCTCTAAGGTTTGTTTCCTCTTGATGTAGCCTTAAGCACAGGCTGGCGAATAACTCATTCAATGAAAGGCGTTGTTAGGCTGCCAAAAAACTACAGTCTCCTGAAATCACAACATACATTTTTTCATCCAATCTTCATGATACTTTCAAGTAATGATCAGTACACCAATCCCACTTGGATGCCCAAGTTTCGTTCTCCTACGTTGAAGCATCCGTTTGCAGTAACAGTTTGAATTTTTAGGTTTCACTCTGTTTTCTCCTATATTGACAGATGCAGTTCGAACTCTAAATCAAACACGGTTTGTGCTAGCTTCTTGAAACTTGACACAATACAGTAGTTCTACGTTCTATCTCTAAGGTTTGTTTCCTCTTGATGTAGCCTTAAGCACAGGCTGGCGAATAACTCATTCAATGAAAGGCGTTGTTAGGCTGCCAAAAAACTACAGTCTCCTGAAATCACAACATATATTTTTTTTTCCGACCTTCCTGATACTTTCAAATAATGAGCAGTACTCCAATCAAACTTGGATGTCCAAGTTTCGTCCTCCTACGTTAAAGCATCCATTTGCAGTAACAGTTTGAATTTTTAGGTTTCACTGCGTTTTCTTCTATATTGACAGATGCAGTTAGAACTCTAAATCAAACACGGTTTGTGCTAGCTTCTTGAAACGTGACACAATACAGTAGTTCTACGTTCTATCTCTAAGGTTTGTTTCCTCTTGATGTAGCCTAATACAGGGACTCGCGAATAACACTTATATTGAAAGGGATTGCCAAACTTCCAAAAACTAGAGTCTCCTGAAATCTCAACATACATTTTTTTCATCCAATCTTCATGATACTTTCAAGTAATGATCAGTACACCAATCCCACTTGGATGCCCAAGTTTCGTTCTCCTACGTTGAAGCATCCGTTTGCAGTAACAGTTTGAATTTTTAGGTTTCACTCTGTTTTCTCCTATATTGACAGATGCAGTTCGAACTCTAAATCAAACACGGTTTGTGCTAGCTTCTTGAAACTTGACACAATACAGTAGTTCTACGTTCTATCTCTAAGGTTTGTTTCCTCTCGATGTAGCCTTAAGCACAGGCTGGCGAATAACTCATTCAATGAAAGGCGTTGTTAGGCTGCCAAAAAACTACAGTCTCCTGAAATCACAACATACATTTTTTCATCCAATCTTCATGATATTTTCAAGTAATGATCAGTACACCAATCCCACTTGGATGCCCAAGTTTCGTTCTCCTACGTTGAAGCATCCGTTTGCAGTAACAGTTTGAATTTTTAGGTTTCACTCTGTTTTCTCCTATATTGACAGATGCAGTTCGAACTCTAAATCAAACACGGTTTGTGCTAGCTTCTTGAAACTTGACACAATACAGTAGTTCTACGTTCTATCTCTAAGGTTTGTTTCCTCTTGATGTAGCCTTAAGCACAGGCTGGCGAATAACTCATTCAATGAAAGGCGTTGTTAGGCTGCCCAAAAACTACAGTCTCCTGAAATCACAACATATATTTTTTTCCGACCTTCCTGATACTTTCAAATAATGAGCAGTACTCCAATCAAACTCGGATGTCCAAGTTTCGTTCTCCTACGTTGAAGCATCCGTTTGCAGTAACAGTTTGAATTTTTAGGTTTCACTCTGTTTTCTTCTATATTGACAGATGCAGTTAGAACTCTAAATCAAACACGGTTTGTGCTAGCTTCTTGAAACGTGACACAATACAGTAGTTCTACGTTCTGTCTCTAAGGTTTGTTTCCTCTTGATGTAGCCTAATACAGGGACTCGCGAATAACACTTATATTGAAAGGGGTTGCCAAACTTCCAAAAACTAGAGTCTCCTGAAATCTCAACATACATATTTTCATCCAATCTTCATGATACTTTCAAGTAATGATCAGTACACCAATCCCACTTGGATGCCCAAATATCGTTCTCCTACGTTGAAGCATCCGTTTGCAGTAACAGTTTGAATTTTTAGGTTTCACTCTGTTTTCTCTTATATTGACAGATGCAGTTCGAACTCTAAATCAAACACGGTTTGTGCTAGCTTCTTGAAACTTGACACAATACAGTAGTTCTACGTTCTATCTCTAAGGTTTGTTTCCTCTTGATGTAGCCTTAAGCACAGGCTGGCGAATAACTCATTCAATGGAAGGCGTTGTTAGGCTGCCAAAAAACTACAGTCTCCTGAAATCACAACATACATTTTTTCATCCAATCTTCATGATACTTTCAAGTAATGATCAGTACACCAATCCCACTTGGATGCCCAAGTTTCGTTCTCCTACGTTGAAGCATCCGTTTGCAGTAACAGTTTGAATTTTTAGGTTTCACTCTGTTTTCTCCTATATTGACAGATGCAGTTCGAACTCTAAATCAAACACGGTTTGTGCTAGCTTCTTGAAACTTGACACAATACAGTAGTTCTACGTTCTATCTCTAAGGTTTGTTTCCTCTTGATGTAGCCTTAAGCACAGGCTGGCGAATAACTCATTCAATGAAAGGCGTTGTTAGGCTGCCAAAAAACTACAGTCTCCTGAAATCACAACATATATTTTTTTTCCGACCTTCCTGATACTTTCAAATAATGAGCAGTACTCCAATCAAACTTGGATGTCCAAGTTTCGTTCTCCTACGTTGAAGCATCCGTTTGCAGTAACAGTTTGAATTTTTAGGTTTCACTGCGTTTTCTTCTATATTCACAGATGCAGTTAGAACTCTAAATCAAACACGGTTTGTGCTAGCTTCTTGAAACGTGACACAATACAGTAGTTCTACGTTCTATCTCTAAGGTTTGTTTCCTCTTGATGTAGCCTAATACAGGGACTCGCGAATAACACTTATATTGAAAGGGATTGCCAAACTTCCAAAAACTAGAGTCTCCTCAAATCTCAACATACATTTTTTTCATCCAATCTTCATGATACTTTCAAGTAATGATCAGTACACCAATCCCACTTGGATGCCCAAGTTTCGTTCTCCTACGTTGAAGCATCCGTTTGCAGTAACAGTTTGAATTTTTAGGTTTCACTCTGTTTTCTCCTATATTGACAGATGCAGTTCGAACTCTAAATCAAACACGGTTTGTGCTAGCTTCTTGAAACTTGACACAATACAGTAGTTCTACGTTCTATCTCTAAGGTTTGTTTCCTCTTGATGTAGCCTTAAGCACAGGCTGGCGAATAACTCATTCAATGAAAGGCGTTGTTAGGCTGCCAAAAAACTACAGTCTCCTGAAATCACAACATACATTTTTTCATCCAATCTTCATGATACTTTCAAGTAATGATCAGTACACCAATCCCACTTGGATGCCCAAGTTTCGTTCTCCTACGTTGAAGCATCCGTTTGCAGTAACAGTTTGAATTTTTAGGTTTCACTCTGTTTTCTCCTATATTGACCGATGCAGTTCGAACTCTAAATCAAACACGGTTTGTGCTAGCTTCTTGAAACTTGACACAATACAGTAGTTCTACGTTCAATCTCTAAGTTTTGTTTCCTCTTGATGTAGCCTTAAGCACAGGCTGGCGAATAACTCATTCAATGAAAGGCGTTGTTAGGCTGCCAAAAAACTACAGTCTCCTGAAATCACAACATATATTTTTTTTCCGACCTTCCTGATACTTTCAAATAATGAGCAGTACTCCAATCAAACTTGGATGTCCAAGTTTTGTTCTCCTACGTTGAAGCATCCGTTTGCAGTAACAGTTTGAATTTTTAGGTTTCACTGCGTTTTCTTCTATATTGACAGATGCAGTTAGAACTCTAAATCAAACACGGTTGGTGCTAGCTTCTTGAAACGTGACACAATACAGTAGTTCTACGTTCTATCTCTAAGGTTTGTTTCCTCTTGATGTAGCCTAATACAGGGACTCGCGAATAACACTTATATTGAAAGGGGTTGCCAAACTTCCAAAAACTAGAGTCTCCTGAAATCTCAACATACATTTTTTCATCCAATCATCATGATACTTTCAAGTAATGATCAGTACACCAATCCACTTGGATGCCCAAGTTTCGTTCTCCTACGTTGAAGCATATGTTTGCAGTAACAGTTTGAATTTTTAGGTTTCACTCTGTTTTCTCCTATATTGACAGATGCAGTTCGAACTCTAAATCAAACACGGTTTGTGCTAGCTTCTTGAAACTTGACACAATACAGTAGTTCTACGTTCTATCTCTAAGGTTTGTTTCCTCTTGATGTAGCCTTAAGCACAGGCTGGCGAATAACTCATTCAATGAAAGGCGTTGTTAGGCTGCCAAAAAACTACAGTCTCCTGAAATCACAACATACATTTTTTCATCCAATCTCATGATACTTTCAAGTAATGATCAGTACACCAATCCCACTTGGATGCCCAAGTTTCGTTCTCCTACGTTGAAGCATCCGTTTGCAGTAACAGTTTGAATTTTTAGGTTTCACTCTGTTTTCTCCTATATTGACAGATGCAGTTCGAACTCTAAATCAAACACGGTTTGTGCTAGCTTCTTGAAACTTGACACAATACAGTAGTTCTACGTTCTATCTCTAAGGTTTGTTTCCTCTTGATGTAGCCTTAAGCACAGGCTGGCGAATAACTCATTCAATAAAAGGCGTTGTTAGGCTGCCAAAAAACTACAGTCTCCTGAAATCACAACATACATTTTTTCATCCAATCTTCATGATACTTTCAAGTAATGATCAGTACACCAATCCCACTTGGATGCCCAAGTTTCGTTTTCCTACGTTGAAGCATCCGTTTGCAGTAACAGTTTGAATTTTTAGGTTTCACTCTGTTTTCTCCTATATTGACAGATGCAGTTCGAACTCTAAATCAAACACGGTTTGTGCTAGCTTCTTGAAACTTGACACAATACAGTAGTTCTACGTTCTATCTCTAAGGTTTGTTTCCTCTTGATGTAGCCTTAAGCACAGGCTGGCGAATAACTCATTCAATGAAAGTCGTTGTTAGGCTGCCAAAAAACTACAGTCTCCTGAAATCACAACATATATTTTTTTTCCGACCTTCCTGATACTTTCAAATAATGAGCAGTACTATAATCAAACTTGGATGTCCAAGTTTCGTTCTCCTACGTTGAAGCATCCGTTTGCAGTAACAGTTTGAATTTTTAGGTTTCACTGCGTTTTCTTCTATATTGACAGATGCAGTTAGAACTCTAAATCAAACACGGTTTGTGCTAGCTTCTTGAAACGTGACACAATACAGTAGTTCTACGTTCTATCTCTAAGGTTTGTTTCCTCTTGATGTAGCCTAATACAGGGACTCGCGAATAACACTTATATTGAAAGGGGTTGCCAAACTTCCAAAAACTAGAGTCTCCTGAAATCTCAACATACATTTTTTCATCCAATCTTCATGATACTTTCAAGTAATGATCAGTACACCAATCCCACTTGGATGCCCAAGTTTCGTTCTCCTACTTTGAAGCATATGTTTGCAGTAACAGTTTGAATTTTTAGGTTTCACTCTGTTTTCTCCTATATTGACAGATGCAGTTCGAACTCTAAATCAAACACGGTTTGTGCTAGCTTCTTGAAACTTGACACAATACAGTAGTTCTACGTTCTATCTCTAAGGTTTGTTTCCTCTTGATGTAGCCTTAAGCACAGGCTGGCGAATAACTCATTCAATGAAAGGCGTTGTTAGGCTGCCAAAAAACTACAGTCTCCTGAAATCACAACATACATTTTTTCATCCAATCTTCATGATACTTTCAAGTAATGATCAGTACACCAATCCCACTTGGATGCCCAAGTTTCGTTCTCCTACGTTGAAGCATCCGTTTGCAGTAACAGTTTGAATTTTTAGGTTTCACTCTGTTTTCTCCTATATTGACAGATGCAGTTCGAACTCTAAATCAAACACGGTTTGTGCTAGCTTCTTGAAACTTGACACAATACAGTAGTTCTACGTTCTATCTCTAAGGTTTGTTTCCTCTTGATGTAGCCTTAAGGACTGGCTGGCGAATAACTCATTCAATAAAAGGCGTTGTTAGGCTGCCAAAAAACTACAGTCTCCTGAAATCACAACATACATTTTTTCATCCAATCTTCATGATACTTTCAAGTAATGATCAGTACACCAATCCCACTTGGATGCCCAAGTTTCGTTCTCCTACGTTGAAGCATCCGTTTGCAGTAACAGTTTGAATTTTTAGGTTTCACTCTGTTTTCTCCTATATTGACAGATGCAGTTCGAACTCTAAATCAAACACGGTTTGTGCTAGCTTCTTGAAACTTGACACAATACAGTAGTTCTACGTTCTATCTCTAAGGTTTGTTTCCTCTTGATGTAGCCTTAAGCACAGGCTGGCGAATAACTCATTCAATGAAAGGCGTTGTTAGGCTGCCAAAAAACTACAGTCTCCTGAAATCACAACATATATTTTTTTTTCCGACCTTCCTGATACTTTCAAATAATGAGCAGTACTCCAATCAAACTTGGATGTCCAAGTTTCGTCCTCCTACGTTAAAGCATCCGTTTGCAGTAACAGTTTGAATTTTTAGGTTTCACTGCGTTTTCTTCTATATTGACAGATGCAGTTAGAACTCTAAATCAAACACGGTTTGTGCTAGCTTCTTGAAACGTGACACAATACAGTAGTTCTACGTTCTATCTCTAAGGTTTGTTTCCTCTTGATGTAGCCTAATACAGGGACTCGCGAATAACACTTATATTGAAAGGGATTGCCAAACTTCCAAAAACTAGAGTCTCCTGAAATCTCAACATACATTTTTTTCATCCAATCTTCATGATACTTTCAAGTAATGATCAGTACACCAATCCCACTTGGATGCCCAAGTTTCGTTCTCCTACGTTGAAGCATCCGTTTGCAGTAACAGTTTGAATTTTTAGGTTTCACTCTGTTTTCTCCTATATTGACAGATGCAGTTCGAACTCTAAATCAAACACGGTTTGTGCTAGCTTCTTGAAACTTGACACAATACAGTAGTTCTACGTTCTATCTCTAAGGTTTGTTTCCTCTCGATGTAGCCTTAAGCACAGGCTGGCGAATAACTCATTCAATGAAAGGCGTTGTTAGGCTGCCAAAAAACTACAGTCTCCTGAAATCACAACATACATTTTTTCATCCAATCTTCATGATATTTTCAAGTAATGATCAGTACACCAATCCCACTTGGATGCCCAAGTTTCGTTCTCCTACGTTGAAGCATCCGTTTGCAGTAACAGTTTGAATTTTTAGGTTTCACTCTGTTTTCTCCTATATTGACAGATGCAGTTCAAACTCTAAATCAAACACGGTTTGTGTTAGCTTCTTGAAACTTGACACAATACAGTAGTTCTACGTTCTATCTCTAAGGTTTGTTTCCTCTTGATGTAGCCTTAAGCACAGGCTGGCGAATAACTCATTCAATGAAAGGCGTTGTTAGGCTGCCCAAAAACTACAGTCTCCTGAAATCACAACATATATTTTTTTTCCGACCTTCCTGATACTTTCAAATAATGAGCAGTACTGCAATCAAACTCGGATGTCCAAGTTTCGTTCTCCTACGTTGAAGCATCCGTTTGCAGTAACAGTTTGAATTTTTAGGTTTCACTGCGTTTTCTTCTATATTGACAGATGCAGTTAGAACTCTAAATCAAACACGGTTTGTGCTAGCTTCTTGAAACGTGACACAATACAGTAGTTCTACGTTCTATCTCTAAGGTTTGTTTCCTCTTGATGTAGCCTAATACAGGGACTCGCGAATAACACGTATATTGAAAGGGATTGCCAAACTTCCAAAAACTAGAGTCTCCTGAAATCTCAACATACATTTTTTTCATCCAATCTTCATGATACTTTCAAGTAATGATCAGTACACCAATCCCACTTGGATGCCCAAGTTTCGTTCTCCTACGTTGAAGCATCCGTTTGCAGTAACAGTTTGAATTTTTAGGTTTCACTCTGTTTTCTCCTATATTGACAGATGCAGTTCGAACTCTAAATCAAACACGGTTTGTGCTAGCTTCTTGAAACTTGACACAATACAGTAGTTCTACGTTCTATCTCTAAGGTTTGTTTCCTCTCGATGTAGCCTTAAGCACAGGCTGGCGAATAACTCATTCAATGAAAGGCGTTGTTAGGCTGCCAAAAAACTACAGTCTCCTGAAATCACAACATACATTTTTTCATCCAATCTTCATGATATTTTCAAGTAATGATCAGTACACCAATCCCACTTGGATGCCCAAGTTTCGTTCTCCTACGTTGAAGCATCCGTTTGCAGTAACAGTTTGAATTTTTAGGTTTCACTCTGTTTTCTCCTATATGGACAGATGCAGTTCAAACTCTAAATCAAACACGGTTTGTGTTAGCTTCTTGAAACTTGACACAATACAGTAGTTCTACGTTCTATCTCTAAGGTTTGTTTCCTCTTGATGTAGCCTTAAGCACAGGCTGGCGAATAACTCATTCAATGAAAGGCGTTGTTAGGCTGCCCAAAAACTACAGTCTCCTGAAATCACAACATATATTTTTTTTCCGACCTTCCTGATACTTTCAAATAATGAGCAGTACTCCAATCAAACTCGGATGTCCAAGTTTCGTTCTCCTACGTTGAAGCATCCGTTTGCAGTAACAGTTTGAATTTTTAGGTTTCACTCTGTTTTCTTCTATATTGACAGATGCAGTTAGAACTCTAAATCAAACACGGTTTGTGCTAGCTTCTTGAAACGTGACACAATACAGTAGTTCTACGTTCTGTCTCTAAGGTTTGTTTCCTCTTGATGTAGCCTAATACAGGGACTCGCGAATAACACTTATATTGAAAGGGGTTGCCAAACTTCCAAAAACTAGAGTCTCCTGAAATCTCAACATACATATTTTCATCCAATCTTCATGATACTTTCAAGTAATGATCAGTACACCAATCCCACTTGGATGCCCAAATATCGTTCTCCTACGTTGAAGCATCCGTTTGCAGTAACAGTTTGAATTTTTAGGTTTCACTCTGTTTTCTCTTATATTGACAGATGCAGTTCGAACTCTAAATCAAACACGGTTTGTGCTAGCTTCTTGAAACTTGACACAATACAGTAGTTCTACGTTCTATCTCTAAGGTTTGTTTCCTCTTGATGTAGCCTTAAGCACAGGCTGGCGAATAACTCATTCAATGGAAGGCGTTGTTAGGCTGCCAAAAAACTACAGTCTCCTGAAATCACAACATACATTTTTTCATCCAATCTTCATGATACTTTCAAGTAATGATCAGTACACCAATCCCTCTTGGATGCCCAAGTTTCGTTCTCCTACGTTGAAGCATCCGTTTGCAGTAACAGTTTGAATTTTTAGGTTTCACTCTGTTTTCTCCTATATTGACAGATGCAGTTCAAACTCTAAATCAAACACGGTTTGTGCTAGCTTCTTGAAACATGACACAATACAGTAGTTCTACGTTCTATCTCTAAGGTTTGTTTCCTCTTGATGTAGCCTTAAGCACAGGCTGGCGAATAACTCATTCAATGAAAGGCCTTGTTAGGCTGCCAAAAAACTACAGTCTCCTGAAATCACAACATATATTTTTTTTCCGACCTTCCTGATACTTTCAAATAATGAGCAGTACTCCAATCAAACTTGGATGTCCAAGTTTCGTTCTCCTACGTTGAAGCATCCGTTTGCAGTAACAGTTTGAATTTTTAGGTTTCACTGCGTTTTCTTCTATATTCACAGATGCAGTTAGAACTCTAAATCAAACACGGTTTGTGCTAGCTTCTTGAAACGTGACACAATACAGTAGTTCTACGTTCTATCTCTAAGGTTTGTTTCCTCTTGATGTAGCCTAATACAGGGACTCGCGAATAACACTTATATTGAAAGGGATTGCCAAACTTCCAAAAACTAGAGTCTCCTCAAATCTCAACATACATTTTTTTCATCCAATCTTCATGATACTTTCAAGTAATGATCAGTACACCAATCCCACTTGGATGCCCAAGTTTCGTTCTCCTACGTTGAAGCATCCGTTTGCAGTAACAGTTTGAATTTTTAGGTTTCACTCTGTTTTCTCCTATATTGACAGATGCAGTTCGAACTCTAAATCAAACACGGTTTGTGCTAGCTTCTTGAAACTTGACACAATACAGTAGTTCTACGTTCTATCTCTAAGGTTTGTTTCCTCTTGATGTAGCCTTAAGCACAGGCTGGCGAATAACTCATTCAATGAAAGGCGTTGTTAGGCTGCCAAAAAACTACAGTCTCCTGAAATCACAACATACATTTTTTCATCCAATCTTCATGATACTTTCAAGTAATGATCAGTACACCAATCCCACTTGGATGCCCAAGTTTCGTTCTCCTACGTTGAAGCATCCGTTTGCAGTAACAGTTTGAATTTTTAGGTTTCACTCTGTTTTCTCCTATATTGACAGATGCAGTTCGAACTCTAAATCAAACACGGTTTGTGCTAGCTTCTTGAAACTTGACACAATACAGTAGTTCTACGTTCTATCTCTAAGGTTTGTTTCCTCTTGATGTAGCCTTAAGCACAGGCTGGCGAATAACTCATTCAATAAAAGGCGTTGTTAGGCTGCCAAAAAACTACAGTCTCCTGAAATCACAACATACATTTTTTCATCCAATCTTCATGATACTTTCAAGTAATGATCAGTACACCAATCCCACTTGGATGTCCAAGTTTCGTTCTCCTACGTTGAAGCATCCGTTTGCAGTAACAGTTTGAATTTTTAGGTTTCACTCTGTTTTCTCCTATATTGACAGATGCAGTTCGAACTCTAAATCAAACACGGTTTGTGCTAGCTTCTTGAAACTTGACACAATACAGTAGTTCTACGTTCTATCTCTAAGGTTTGTTTCCTCTTGATGTAGCCTTAAGCACAGGCTGGCGAATAACTCATTCAATGAAAGTCGTTGTTAGGCTGCCAAAAAACTACAGTCTCCTGAAATCACAACATATATTTTTTTTCCGACCTTCCTGATACTTTCAAATAATGAGCAGTACTATAATCAAACTTGGATGTCCAAGTTTCGTTCTCCTACGTTGAAGCATCCGTTTGCAGTAACAGTTTGAATTTTTAGGTTTCACTGCGTTTTCTTCTATATTGACAGATGCAGTTAGAACTCTAAATCAAACACGGTTTGTGCTAGCTTCTTGAAACGTGACACAGTACAGTAGTTCTACGTTCTATCTCTAAGGTTTGTTTCCTCTTGATGTAGCCTAATACAGGGACTCGCGAATAACACTTATATTGAAAGGGGTTGCCAAACTTCCAAAAACTAGAGTCTCCTGAAATCTCAACATACATTTTTTCATCCAATCTTCATGATACTTTCAAGTAATGATCAGTACACCAATCCCACTTGGATGCCCAAGTTTCGTTCTCCTACGTTGAAGCATCCGTTTGCAGTAACAGTTTGAATTTTTAGGTTTCACTCTGTTTTCTCCTATATTGACAGATGCAGTTCGAACTCTAAATCAAACACGGTTTGTGCTAGCTTCTTGAAACTTGACACAATACAGTAGTTCTACGTTCTATCTCTAAGTTTTGTTTCCTCTTGATGTAGCCTTAAGCACAGGCTGGCGAATAACTCATTCAATGAAAGGCGTTGTTAGGCTGCCAAAAAACTACAGTCTCCTGAAATCACAACATATATTTTTTTTCCGACCTTCCTGATACTTTCAAATAATGAGCAGTACTCCAATCAAACTTGGATGTCCAAGTTTCGTTCTCCTACGTTGAAGCATCCGTTTGCAGTAACAGTTTGAATTTTTAGGTTTCACTGCGTTTTCTTCTATATTGACAGATGCAGTTAGAACTCTAAATCAAACACGGTTGGTGCTAGCTTCTTGAAACGTGACACAATACAGTAGTTCTACGTTCTGTCTCTAAGGTTTGTTTCCTCTTGATGTAGCCTAATACAGGGACTCGCGAATAACACTTATATTGAAAGGGGTTGCCAAACTTCCAAAAACTAGAGTCTCCTGAAATCTCAACATACATTTTTTCATCCAATCATCATGATACTTTCAAGTAATGATCAGTACACCAATCCCACTTGGATGCCCAAGTTTCGTTCTCCTACGTTGAAGCATATGTTTGCAGTAACAGTTTGAATTTTTAGGTTTCACTCTGTTTTCTCCTATATTGACAGATGCAGTTCGAACTCTAAATCAAACACGGTTTGTGCTAGCTTCTTGAAACTTGACACAATACAGTAGTTCTACGTTCTATCTCTAAGGTTTGTTTCCTCTTGATGTAGCCTTAAGCACAGGCTGGCGAATAACTCATTCAATGAAAGGCGTTGTTAGGCTGCCAAAAAACTACAGTCTCCTGAAATCACAACATACATTTTTTCATCCAATCTTCATGATACTTTCAAGTAATGATCAGTACACCAATCCCACTTGGATGCCCAAGTTTCGTTCTCCTACGTTGAAGCATCCGTTTGCAGTAACAGTTTGAATTTTTAGGTTTCACTCTGTTTTCTCCTATATTGACAGATGCAGTTCGAACTCTAAATCAAACACGGTTTGTGCTAGCTTCTTGAAACTTGACACAATACAGTAGTTCTACGTTCTATCTCTAAGGTTTGTTTCCTCTTGATGTAGCCTTAAGCACAGGCTGGCGAATAACTCATTCAATAAAAGGCGTTGTTAGGCTGCCAAAAAACTACAGTCTCCTGAAATCACAACATACATTTTTTCATCCAATCTTCATGATACTTTCAAGTAATGATCAGTACACCAATCCCACTTGGATGTCCAAGTTTCGTTCTCCTACGTTGAAGCATCCGTTTGCAGTAACAGTTTGAATTTTTAGGTTTCACTCTGTTTTCTCCTATATTGACAGATGCAGTTCGAACTCTAAATCAAACACGGTTTGTGCTAGCTTCTTGAAACTTGACACAATACAGTAGTTCTACGTTCTATCTCTAAGGTTTGTTTCCTCTTGATGTAGCCTTAAGCACAGGCTGGCGAATAACTCATTCAATGAAAGTCGTTGTTAGGCTGCCAAAAAACTACAGTCTCCTGAAATCACAACATATATTTTTTTTCCGACCTTCCTGATACTTTCAAATAATGAGCAGTACTATAATCAAACTTGGATGTCCAAGTTTCGTTCTCCTACGTTGAAGCATCCGTTTGCAGTAACAGTTTGAATTTTTAGGTTTCACTGCGTTTTCTTCTATATTGACAGATGCAGTTAGAACTCTAAATCAAACACGGTTTGTGCTAGCTTCTTGAAACGTGACACAGTACAGTAGTTCTACGTTCTATCTCTAAGGTTTGTTTCCTCTTGATGTAGCCTAATACAGGGACTCGCGAATAACACTTATATTGAAAGGGGTTGCCAAACTTCCAAAAACTAGAGTCTCCTGAAATCTCAACATACATTTTTTCATCCAATCTTCATGATACTTTCAAGTAATGATCAGTACACCAATCCCACTTGGATGCCCAAGTTTCGTTCTCCTACTTTGAAGCATATGTTTGCAGTAACAGTTTGAATTTTTAGGTTTCACTCTGTTTTCTCCTATATTGACAGATGCAGTTCGAACTCTAAATCAAACACGGTTTGTGCTAGCTTCTTGAAACTTGACACAATACAGTAGTTCTCCGTTCTATCTCTAAGGTTTGTTTCCTCTTGATGTAGCCTTAAGCACAGGCTGGCGAATAACTCATTCAATGAAAGGCGTTGTTAGGCTGCCAAAAAACTACAGTCTCCTGAAATCACAACATACATTTTTTCATCCAATCTTCATGATACTTTCAAGTAATGATCAGTACACCAATCCCACTTGGATGCCCAAGTTTCGTTCTCCTACGTTGAAGCATCCGTTTGCAGTAACAGTTTGAATTTTTAGGTTTCACTCTGTTTTCTCCTATATTGACAGATGCAGTTCGAACTCTAAATCAAACACGGTTTGTGCTAGCTTCTTGAAACTTGACACAATACAGTAGTTCTACGTTCTATCTCTAAGGTTTGTTTCCTCTTGATGTAGCCTTAAGGACTGGCTGGCGAATAACTCATTCAATAAAAGGCGTTGTTAGGCTGCCAAAAAACTACAGTCTCCTGAAATCACAACATACATTTTTTCATCCAATCTTCATGATACTTTCAAGTAATGATCAGTACACCAATCCCACTTGGATGCCCAAGTTTCGTTCTCCTACGTTGAAGCATCCGTTTGCAGTAACAGTTTGAATTTTTAGGTTTCACTCTGTTTTCTCCTATATTGACAGATGCAGTTCGAACTCTAAATCAAACACGGTTTGTGCTAGCTTCTTGAAACTTGACACAATACAGTAGTTCTACGTTCTATCTCTAAGGTTTGTTTCCTCTTGATGTAGCCTTAAGCACAGGCTGGCGAATAACTCATTCAATGAAAGGCGTTGTTAGGCTGCCCAAAAACTACAGTCTCCTGAAATCACAACATATATTTTTTTTCCGACCTTCCTGATACTTTCAAATAATGAGCAGTACTCCAATCAAACTCGGATGTCCAAGTTTCGTTCTCCTACGTTGAAGCATCCGTTTGCAGTAACAGTTTGAATTTTTAGGTTTCACTCTGTTTTCTTCTATATTGACAGATGCAGTTAGAACTCTAAATCAAACACGGTTTGTGCTAGCTTCTTGAAACGTGACACAATACAGTAGTTCTACGTTCTGTCTCTAAGGTTTGTTTCCTCTTGATGTAGCCTAATACAGGGACTCGCGAATAACACTTATATTGAAAGGGGTTGCCAAACTTCCAAAAACTAGAGTCTCCTGAAATCTCAACATACATATTTTCATCCAATCTTCATGATACTTTCAAGTAATGATCAGTACACCAATCCCACTTGGATGCCCAAATATCGTTCTCCTACGTTGAAGCATCCGTTTGCAGTAACAGTTTGAATTTTTAGGTTTCACTCTGTTTTCTCTTATATTGACAGATGCAGTTCGAACTCTAAATCAAACACGGTTTGTGCTAGCTTCTTGAAACTTGACACAATACAGTAGTTCTACGTTCTATCTCTAAGGTTTGTTTCCTCTTGATGTAGCCTTAAGCACAGGCTGGCGAATAACTCATTCAATGGAAGGCGTTGTTAGGCTGCCAAAAAACTACAGTCTCCTGAAATCACAACATACATTTTTTCATCCAATCTTCATGATACTTTCAAGTAATGATCAGTACACCAATCCCACTTGGATGCCCAAGTTTCGTTCTCCTACGTTGAAGCATCCGTTTGCAGTAACAGTTTGAATTTTTAGGTTTCACTCTGTTTTCTCCTATATTGACAGATGCAGTTCGAACTCTAAATCAAACACGGTTTGTGCTAGCTTCTTGAAACTTGACACAATACAGTAGTTCTACGTTCTATCTCTAAGGTTTGTTTCCTCTTGATGTAGCCTTAAGCACAGGCTGGCGAATAACTCATTCAATGAAAGGCGTTGTTAGGCTGCCAAAAAACTACAGTCTCCTGAAATCACAACATATATTTTTTTTCCGACCTTCCTGATACTTTCAAATAATGAGCAGTACTCCAATCAAACTTGGATGTCCAAGTTTCGTTCTCCTACGTTGAAGCATCCGTTTGCAGTAACAGTTTGAATTTTTAGGTTTCACTGCGTTTTCTTCTATATTGACAGATGCAGTTAGAACTCTAAATCAAACACGGTTTGTGCTAGCTTCTTGAAACCTGACACAATACAGTAGTTCTACGTTCTATCTCTAAGGTTTGTTTCCTCTTGATGTAGCCTAATACAGGGACTCGCGAATAACACTTATATTGAAAGGGATTGCCAAACTTCCAAAAACTAGAGTCTCCTGAAATCTCAACATACATTTTTTTCATCCAATCTTCATGATACTTTCAAGTAATGATCAGTACACCAATCCCACTTGGATGCCCAAGTTTCATTCTCCTACGTTGAAGCATCCGTTTGCAGTAACAGTTTGAATTTTTAGGTTTCACTCTGTTTTCTCCTATATTGACAGATGCAGTTCGAACTCTAAATCAAACACGGTTTGTGCTAGCTTCTTGAAACTTGACACAATACAGTAGTTCTACGTTCTATCTCTAAGGTTTGTTTCTTCTTGATGCAGCCTTAAGCACAGGCTGGCGAATAACTCATTCAATGAAAGGCGTTGTTAGGCTGCCAAAAAACTACAGTCTCCTGAAATCACAACATATATTTTTTTTCCGACCTTCCTGATACTTTCAAATAATGAGCAGTACTAGAATCAAACTTGGATGTCCAAGTTTCGTTCTCCTACGTTGAAGCATCCGTTTGCAGTAACAGTTTAATTTTTAGGTTTCACTGCGTTTTCTTCTATATTGACAGATGCAGTTAGAACTCTAAATCAAACACGGTTTGTGCTAGCTTCTTGAAACTTGACACAATACAGTAGTTCTACGTTCTATCTCTAAGGTTTGTTTCCTCTTGATGTAGCCTAATACAGGGACTCGCGAATAACACTTATATTGAAAGGGATTGCCAAACTTCCAAAAACTAGAGTCTCCTGAAATCTCAACATACATTTTTTTCATCCAATCTTCATGATACTTTCAAGTAATGATCAGTACACCAATCCCACTTGGATGCCCAAGTTTCGTTCTCCTACGTTGAAGCATCCGTTTGCAGTAACAGTTTGAATTTTTAGGTTTCACTCTGTTTTCTCCTATATTGACAGATGCAGTTCGAACTCTAAATCAAACACGGTTTGTGCTAGCTTCTTGAAACTTGACACAATACAGTAGTTCTACGTTCTATCTCTAAGGTTTGTTTCTTCTTGATGCAGCCTTAAGCACAGGCTGGCGAATAACTCATTCAATGAAAGGCGTTGTTAGGCTGCCAAAAAACTACAGTCTCCTGAAATCACAACATATATTTTTTTTCCGACCTTCCTGATACTTTCAAATAATGAGCAGTACTAGAATCAAACTTGGATGTCCAAGTTTCGTTCTCCTACGTTGAAGCATCCGTTTGCAGTAACAGTTTGAATTTTTAGGTTTCACTGCGTTTTCTTCTATATTGACAGATGCAGTTAGAACTCTAAATCAAACACGGTTTGTGCTAGCTTCTTGAAACGTGACACAATACAGTAGTTCTACGTTCTATCTCTAAGGTTTGTTTCCTCTTGATGTAGCCTAATACAGGGACTCGCGAATAACACTTATATTGAAAGGGATTGCCAAACTTCCAAAAACTAGAGTCTCCTGAAATCTCAACATACATTTTTTTCATCCAATCTTCATGATACTTTCAAGTAATGATCAGTACACCAATCCCACTTGGATGCCCAAGTTTCGTTCTCCTACGTTGAAGCATCCGTTTGCAGTAACAGTTTGAATTTTTAGGTTTCACTCTGTTTTCTCCTATATTGACAGATGCAGTTCGAACTCTAAATCAAACACGGTTTGTGCTAGCTTCTTGAAACTTGACACAATACAGTAGTTCTACGTTCTATCTCTAAGGTTTGTTTCCTCTTGATGTAGCCTTAAGCACAGGCTGGCGAATAACTCATTCAATGAAAGGCGTTGTTAGGCTGCCAAAAAACTACAGTCTCCTGAAATCACAACATACATTTTTTCATCCAATCTTCATGATACTTTCAAGTAATGATCAGTACACCAATCCCACTTGGATGCCCAAGTTTCGTTCTCCTACGTTGAAGCATCCTTTTGCAGTAACAGTTTGAATTTTTAGGTTTCACTCTGTTTTCTCCTATATTGACAGATGCAGTTCGAACTCTAAATCAAACACGGTTTGTTCTAGCTTCTTGAAACTTGACACAATACAGTACTTCTACGTTCTATCTCTAAGGTTTGTTTCTTCTTGATGCAGCCTTAAGCACAGGCTGGCGAATAACTCATTCAATGAAAGGCGTTGTTAGGCTGCCAAAAAACTACAGTCTCCTGAAATCACAACATATATTTTTTTTCCGACCTTCCTGATACTGTCAAATAATGAGCAGTACTAGAATCAAACTTGGATGTCCAAGTTTCGTTCTCCTACGTTGAAGCATCCGTTTGCAGTAACAGTTTGAATTTTTAGGTTTCACTGCGTTTTCTTCTATATTGACAGATGCAGTTAGAACTCTTAATCAAACACGGTTTGTGCTAGCTTCTTGAAACTTGACACAATACAGTAGTTCTACGTTCTATCTCTAAGGTTTGTTTCCTCTTGATGTAGCCTAATACAGGGACTCGCGAATAACACTTATATTGAAAGGGGTTGCCAAACTTCCAAAAACTAGAGTCTCCTGAAATCTCAACATACATATTTTCATCCAATCTTCATGATACTTTCAAGTAATGATCAGTACACCAATCCCCCTTGGATGCCCAAGTTTCGTTCTCCTACGTTGAAGCATCCGTTTGCAGTAACAGTTTGAATTTTTAGGTTTCACTCTGTTTTCTCCTATATTGACAGATGCAGTTCGAACTCTAAATCAAACACGGTTTGTGCTAGCTTCTTGAAACTTGACACAATACAGTAGTTCTACGTTCTATCTCTAAGGTTTGTTTCCTCTTGATGTAGCCTTAAGCACAGGCTGGCGAATAACTCATTCAATGAAAGGCGTTGTTAGGCTGCCAAAAAACTACAGTCTCCTGAAATCACAACATACATGTTTTCATCCAATCTTCATGATACATTCAAGTAATGATCAGTACACCAATCCCACTTGGATGCCCAAGTTTCGTTCTCCTACGTTGAAGCATCCGTTTGCAGTAACAGTTTGAATTTTTAGGTTTCACTCTGTTTTCTCCTATATTGACAGATGCAGTTCGAACTCTAAATCAAACACGGTTTGTGCTAGCTTCTTGAAACTTGACACAATACAGTAGTTCTACGTTCTATCTCTAAGGTTTGTTTCCTCTTGATGTAGCCTTAAGCACAGGCTGGCGAATAACTCATTCAATGAAAGGCGTTGTTAGGCTGCTAAAAAACTACAGTCTCCTGAAATCACAACATATATTTTTTTTCCGACCTTCCTGATACTTTCAAATAATGAGCAGTACTCCAATCAAACTTGGATGTCCAAGTTTCGTTCTCCTACGTTGAAGCATCCGTTTGCAGTAACAGTTTGAATTTTTAGGTTTCACTGCGTTTTCCTCTATATTGACAGATGCAGTTAGAACTCTAAATCAAACACGTTTTGT